>NC_136527.1:93604457-93649457 GCF_053919585.1 Euprymna scolopes | reverse complement strand
AATCAACCAATGAAAAGGCAGCTACGTACCACAAACTCCATAAAAGGTAAAAAGTTTGTAACGTCGACTGGGAAATGTTTAAATTTTCCCGGAAAAAGTTAACGGTTTTCACGCCGATGGTGAAATATAAAAGAGCCCCAAAACGGGCTGTAAATTCAGTTTGACCGTGGCAGCGAGAGATGTTCCAGAAGAATAGATGACCAGCCAAAAGACCCAGCTAAGTCGCCGCCCTGCCGCTGCTTTTATTTCTGCCTACTTCTCTGATGTCAAACAAATTTAAAGGTATTTATATTTTATTACACAAAATACTGTTAGAAACCTAGCCAATCGATATTACCGTGATAATTGTGCAGTTTATAAACCGTGCTGTTGTTGGATAAAATATTTTTAATTTAAATCTAAATTATCGTCTTTTAATTTAATTTGTTAGATGAAAGTATATATATAATATTATTCAAGGGCGGTCGATAAACTGTATAATTACCGTGACAATTGTGCAGTTTATAAACCGTGGTGTTCTTGGATAAAATATTTTTAATTTAAATCTAAATTAACGTCTTTTAATTTAATTTGTTAGATGAAAGTATATATATAATATTATTTAAGGGCGGTCGATAAACTGTATAATTACCGTGAGAATTGTGCAGTTTATAAACCGTGGTGTTCTTGGATAAAATATTTTTAATTTAAATCTAAATTAACGTCTTTTAATTTAATTTGTTAGATGAAAGTATATATATAATATTATTTAAGGGTGGTCGATAAACTGTATAATTACCGTGAGAATTGTGCAGTTTATAAACCGTGGTGTTCTTGGATAAAATATTTTTAATTTAAATCTAAATTAACGTCTTTTAATTTAATTTGTTAGATGAAAGTATATATATAATATTATTTAAGGGCGGTCGATAAACTGTATAATTACCGTGACAATTGTGCAGTTTATAAACCGTGGTGTTCTTGGATAAAATATTTTTAATTTAAATCTAAATTAACGTCTTTTAATTTAATTTGTTAGATGAAAGTATATATATAATATTATATAAGGGCGGTCAATAAACTTTAGAATTACCGTGACAATTGTGCAGTTTATAAACCGTGGTGTTCTTTGATAAAATATTTTTAATTTAAATCTAAATTAACGTCTTTTAATTTAATTTGTTAGATGAAAGTATATATATAATATTATTTAAGGGCGGTCGATAAACTGTATAATTACCGTGAAAATTGTGCAGTTTATAAACCGTTGTGTTCTTGGATAAAATATTTTTAATTTAAATCTAAATTAACGTCTTTTAATTTAATTTGTTAGATGAAAGTATATATATAATATTATATAAGGGCGGTCGATAAACTTTAGAATTACCGTGACAATTGTGCAGTTTATAAACCGTGCTGTTCTTTGATAAAATTCTGGATGTGTATTTTCCCCCCTAAAGTCCAACCCTATCCTCACCGTGGTAGGGGGGTGTAACGTTGTAGTTTAACAGCTACACGGCTAAATGGGCTCTGGCAAAAAAAAAAAAAAAAAATCCAGAAAATGTCGGCATTAGTTTGTTGCGTCCGTCATCTGGTCGTCTTTTTATACGCTTGCATGTGGCGAGCAAAAAGGCGTGAAGGGGGCAGGCTGAAAGGAGAACAATACCCGAAAGATGTAAACCGAACGAAAGAGAAAAATGGGCCTCCCTCCAAGGCCCCGTGTTCTCCCCAGCCTGCTCCCAGTTTCCCCGACTTTGCATGCAACTGGTTTTGAGCTTTTGGAAAGCTCTTTTCTCAGTGTCGGGGTGTTGACTCCACTTCCAAGTTAACAAATAGCTGCAAGTCTGGGTACGGTCCGATTGGTTCCGAAGCTTTTCCGCTGTGAGGTGCGCTTTCGAATCTCCCGAAGGGGGCTACCCTCTAAGCAGGCGACACGTGCTCGTGTTACTATGTAATGCAGGCTTGCCTTGACTCGACTAAGGACGACTAGAGTTCGACTAGATTGTGTGCTCACAAGCCGCTTTAAGGCCGCTTTTATTATTCCTACTGTCTACGAACTCCGAAACGGTATGGTAGTGCAATTATATATGACCGTCCTCCAATACGAAATGGTAGTGCAATTATATACGACGGTCCTCCGATATGATAGTAGGAATGCCAGTTTTGTGAGCGATCATCGCCGTCTTATGAACACAAACTAGTGGTATCTTTACGAATCCTGTTGGGTAGAGAGAACACCCCTGTTTTCTCCTCCGCCTGTTATACTGAGTAGAAACCGCTTTTTAGGAGATGTTCGCAGCAAAGCTTGTTTTTATATAGTGCCCCTCCTTTCGGGAGTTCATCACCTCGCTGCCCAGACGAGAGCTTTCCCCGGTGGAACCTCTTTTTTTTTTCTTATTTTTATTTTATTTTCCAGTTTAATGGCGAACGAACAGTCACCAGCAATTGGTCTGCACCGACAGGAAGATGAGTATAGTATCACCCTTTCTTCTTTCTGTTTCGATTTCAGTCTTTGTGATTTGAAAATTTAATTTAACTGTTTCCATTGTTCCAGCTTTCACAGAGCAGTAGATTATCAACACTATAAATATCATCTCTTTTTTATAGATTGGAACAAGCAACAAAACCTAGCAGCATCACCGTTCCTGTCTGCCACATGTCTTGTGCAGTTTGAATCAAGTATTTCTTTCTTTGCGTTCAAGCACATCTGGGTACAATCAAACTGTGTATGATGTATGTCTATCTGTTTCTTCCAACATTAGCATCTCGAAGTGTTGGCAGCAATCATTGTCATAGAAGTAGAGTAAGTATTCTTTTTCTTTCCTTCTGTGTGTATATTTTTGTAATTTCAGGTACTCCTCTTGATCATGATGGAATTCTACTATCAGCTATTGTGAGAATTATGTGGATTGGAAAAAACAACTGAATCCAGCAGCATCAGCTATCCTAGCTGCCACATGTTTCCTGTAGTTACAGAAGTCCTCAAGTAAGTGTTTCTTTCTTTGTGTACATGCACATCTGGGTCCAATCAAATTCTAAACTATTAGCTTTATTTAAATGAATGCAGTTCTGCTTGTATTTCTTCTCATCAGCTAACTTATGCAACTGCAAAAAAGAAATAGTAGTACATGTGTGTTTGATCATAGCCAGAAAGTTAAATATATCATTTTCAAAAAATCCATTAGTTATGTTGTCTCTCTTTATTATATAAATCAAAAAAAAATTGTTAATAATTAAAAGAAAAAAAAATCATCACAGTAAAAATTATATATATGTAACAAAGAACACAAACAAACATGAAATTGCCATGAGTTTCAGCAAGAAGCAGAAAAGAGAAAAAGTGGAGATAACACCTGGGAAGTAACAGGTAAGAATTTTCTTTATTTCTTTTATTTCTTGTCTCGAATAGCACATAGATTTTTTTCATGTATATATTAAAAAAGAAATAACCCAAGTCCAAAAATTGATGGAAAAACTAAGCATTAAAGTTCAATTAAGCATTAAAAAAATAACTTCTAATAATTATGTGATCTACATATACAAATTGTCTCCCTTGAATATATATATATATACATATGTATGTATAAATATGTATAAATATATTTATTCAAGGGAGACAATTTATATATGGTCTCCCTTGAATATATATATATATAACCAACCCAGAGATGTCTCGTGATGCGGAGTTCGAATCGTTCGACTGGTATTAATCGTGACACCCTGCACTGAAGATTCCCGAAAGGATGAAACACTAGTGTCTGTAGGTATTTAATAATTATTATAGTAAAAAAATAATTATATATATATATATATAAATTGTATCCCTTGAATATATACTAGTATGGGTTCCTGGCGTAGCCCCGGTGTTTGGTGGTGTATGCTCACCCCCCCCCACACACAACCCCCAAAAAAAGCAAAAAAACGGTTAATTTTTTTTTTATTTGCCCCCTATTATGAACCCTTAAAATTGTTTGTGGGCTCAAATCAAGATATAAAGTTAGATCCATGTCCAAGAAAACTATATCTAAAATTTCAAGTGTTTAGACCCATAATTGTCGGAGGAGTTTTGTAGAGTTCTCAAAGGTCAAATCGTTGAACTTTGACACCTTAATCGACAAATTTCTGTCCAAATACCAATCGCATAGATTTTCCAAAATCTCAGTACCCTGTATATCAAATTTTGAGTCTGTAGACTAAAATTGACAGAGTTATTGCCTAGGGAAATGTACACACACACAGGCAGATATTTTCACTTTTATAGATAGAAAGATATATAATGAGAGACAGAAAGATAACTATATACAATTATTAATGAATTAGTAGAGATAGTTGTTAAATTTTTGGGGATATGTATGGCAATTTAGATGGCAAGACTTACTGCTAGAGTGCTCAATGCATTAGTAAAGGTTACTGTTTAGACTTAAAATATATATAGAGAAATTCAAATGACAGGACTTATATGTAGATCGCTCAATACATCAGTAGAGCAAGGTAATAAGTTTAAAAAATGCATACGTCAATTTAGATAACCACACTGTTTTTGGTATTCATGTGTGAATATGACATAATGTAATATAAATTTTAATAATTTTATTCAAAATGTTATGATTCTCAATAAAAAATCTAAAATGTCAATATTGCTCTATGTATGATAAAGCATTGGCATATAATTTTCTTTCAATAATATAAACGTTTGATAATATCAGCTGTTTCTAGTGATGAGCACTTATTTAAAGTGTAATTATTAAGTAAAAATCTAAATGAATGTGTTTATTGCTCTGTCTTACTCATATAACTTTAGTTAAATCTTAATATTTATATCTCTTGTAATAAAATAAACGTTTTATGATATTAGCTCTGTCATGTGTTGAGCACTAATTTCAAGTGTAATTATTAAGTAAAAATCTAAATAAAATGTGTTCATTGCTCTATGTCTTATTAGGCACTCTTATATAACTCTAGTTAACTCTTAATATTTATATCTCTTGTAATAAAATAAACGTTTTATAATATCAGCTCTGTCTAGTGTGGAGCACTTATTTTAAAGTGTATTTATTAAGTAAAAATCTAAATAAAATGTCTTTATTGCTCTATGTCTCATTAAGCAGTCTTATATACCTCTGGTTAAATCTTAATGATTATTTATCCTGTAATTAATTAATCGTTTTAAAATATCAGCTCTGTCTAGTGTTGAGCACTTATTTTAAAGTGTATTTATTAAGTAAAAATCTAAATAAAATGTCTTTATTGCTCTATGTCTCATTAAGCAGTCTTATATACCTCTGGTTAAATCTTAATGATTATTTATCCTGTAATTAATTAATCGTTTTATAATATCAGCTCTGTCTAGAGTTGAGCACTTATTTTAAAGTGTATTTATTAAGTAAAAATCTAAATAAAATGTCTTTATTGCTCTATGTCTCATTGAGCAGTCTTATATACCTCTGGTTAAATCTTAATGATTATTTATCCTGTAATTAATTAATCGTTTTATAATATCAGCTCTGTCTAGTGTTGAGCACTTATTTCAAGTGTAATTATTAAGTAAAAATCTAAATAAAATGTGTTCATTGCTCTATGTCTCATTGAGTACTCTTATATAACTCTAGTTAAATCTTAATATTTATACCTCTTGTAATAAAATAAACGTTTTATAATATTAGCTGTGTCTAGTGTTAAGCAGTTGTTTAAAGTGTAATTCATAAGTAAAAATCTAAATAAAATGTATTTATTGCTCTATGTCTCATTGAGCACTCTTATATAACTCTGGTTAAATCTTAATGTTTATTTATCCTGTAATAAATAGACGTTTTATAATATCAGCTCCGTCTAGTGTTGAGCACTTATTTAAAATGTAATTATTAAGTAAAAATCTAAATAAAATGTCTTTATTGCTCTATGTCTTATTGAGCACTCTTATATAACTTTGGTTAAATCTTAATATTTATATCTCTTGTAATAAAATAAATGTTTTATAGTATTAGCTGTGTCTAGAGTTGAGCACTTATTTTAAAGTGTATTTATTAAGTAAAAATCTAAATAAAATGTCTTTATTGCTCTATGTCTCATTGAGCACTCTTATATAACTTTGGTTAAATCTTAATATTTATATCTCTTGTAATAAAATAAACGTTTTATAATATCAGCTCTGTCTAGTGTTGAGCACTTATTTAAAGTGTAATTATTAAGTAAAAATCTAACTAAAATGTCTTTATTGCTCTATGTCACATTAAGCACTCTTATATACCTCATTTACATCTTAATGATTATTTATCCTGTAATTAATTAATCGGTTTATAATAGCAGCTCTGTCTAGTGTTGAGCACTATTTCAAGTGTAATTATTAAGTAAAAATCTAAATAAAATGTATTTATTGCTCTATGTCACATTGAGCACTCTTATATAACTCTGGTTAAATCTTAATGTTTATTTATCCTGTAATAAAATAGACGTTTTATAATATCAGCTCGGTCTAGTGTTGAGCACTTATTTAAAATGTAATTATTTAGTAAAAATCTAAATAAAATGTCTTTATTGCTCTATGTCTCATTAAGCAGTCTTATATACCTCTGGTTAAATCTTAATGATTATTTATCCTGTAATTAATTAATCGTTTTATAATATCAGCTCTGTCTAGAGTTGAGCACTTATTTTAAAGTGTATTTATTAAGTAAAAATCTAAATAAAATGTCTTTATTGCTCTATGTCTCATTGAGCAGTCTTATATACCTCTGGTTAAATCTTAATGATTATTTATCCTTTAATTAATTAATCGTTTTATAATATCAGCAAGTTAAATCTTTGTTTATTTATCCTGTAATAAAATAGACGTTTTATAATATCAGCTCTGTCTAGTGTTGAGCACTTATTTTAAAGTGTATTTATTAAGTAAAAATCTAAATAAAATGTCTTTATTGCTCTATGTCTCATTGAGCACTCTTATATAACTCTGGTTAAATCTTAATGCTTATTTATCCTGTAATAAAATAGACGTTTTATAATATCAGCTCTGCCTAGTGTTGAGCACTTATTTAAAATGTAATTAATCAGTAAAAATCTAAATAAAATGTCTTTATTGCTCTATGTCTCATTAAGCAGTCTTATATACCTCTGGTTAAATCTTAATGATTATTTATCCTGTAATTAATTAATCGTTTTAAAATATCAGCTCTGTCTAGTGTTGACACTTATTTTAAAGTGTATTTATTAAGTAAAAATCTAAATAAAATGTCTTTATTGCTCTATGTCTCATTAAGCAGTCTTATATACCTCTGGTTAAATCTTAATGATTATTTATCCTGTAATTAATTAATCGTTTTATAATATAAGCTCTGTCTAGAGTTGAGCACTTATTTTAAAGTGTAATTATTAAGTAAAAATCTAAATAAAATGTGTTCATTGCTCTATGTCTTATTGAGCACTTTTATATAACTCAAGTTAAATCTTTGTTTATTTATCCTTTAATAAAATAAACGTTTTATAATATCAGCTCTTTCTAGTTTTGAGCACTTATTTCAAGTGTAATTATTAAGTAAACATCTAAATAAAATGTCTTTATTGCTCTATGTCTCATTGAGCACTCTTATATAACTCTAGTTAAATCTTAATATTTATATCTCTTGTAATAAAATAAACGTTTTATAATATTAGCTGTGTCTAGTGTTAAGCAGTTGTTTAAAGTGTAATTCATAAGTAAAAATCTAAATAAAATGTCTTTATTGCTCTATGTCTCATTGAGCACTCTTATATAACTCTGGTTAAATCTTAATGTTTATTTATCCTGTAATAAATAGACGTTTTATAATATCAGCTCCGTCTAGTGTTGAGCACTTATTTAAAGTGTATTTATTAAGTAAAAATCTAAATAAAATGTCTTTATTGCTCTATATCTCATTGAGCAGTCTTATATACCTCTGGTTAAATCTTAATGATTATTTATCCTTTAATTAATTAATCGTTTTATAATATCAGCAAGTTAAATCTTTGTTTATTTATCCTGTAATAAAATAGACGTTTTATAATATCAGCTCTGTCTAGTGTTGAGCGCTTATTTTAAAGTGTATTTATTAAGTAAAAATCTAAATAAAATGTCTTTATTGCTCTATGTCTCATTGAGCACTCTTATATAACTCTGGTTAAATCTTAATGCTTATTTATCCTGTAATAAAATAGACGTTTTATAATATCAGCTCTGCCTAGTGTTGAGCACTTGTTTAAAGTGTAATTATTAAGTAAAAATCTAAATAAAATGTCTTTATTGCTCTATGTCTCATTAAGCACTCTTATATACCTCTGGTTAAATCTTAATGTTTATTTATCCTGTAATAAAATAGACGTTTTATAATATCAGCTCGGTCTAGTGTTGAGCACTTATTTAAAATGTAATTATTTAGTAAAAATCTAAATAAAATGTCTTTATTGCTCTATGTCTCATTAAGCACTCTTATATACCTCTGGTTAAATCTTAATGTTTATTTATCCTGTAATAAAATAGACGTTTTATAATATCAGCTCGGTCTAGTGTTGAGCACTTATTTAAAATGTAATTATTTAGTAAAAATCTAAATAAAATGTCTTTATTGCTCTATGTCTCATTAAGCACTCTTATATACCTCTGGTTAAATCTTAATGATTATTTATCCTGTAATTAATTAATCGTTTTATAATATCAGCTCTGTCTAGAGTTGAGCACTTATTTTAAAGTGTATTTATTAAGTAAAAATCTAAATAAAATGTCTTTATTGCTCTATGTCTCATTGAGCAGTCTTATATACCTCTGGTTACATCTTAATGATTATTTATCCTGTAATTAATTAATCGTTTTATAATATCAGCTCTGTCTAGAGTTGAGCACTTATTTTAAAGTGTATTTATTAAGTAAAAATCTAAATAAAATGTCTTTATTGCTCTATGTATCATTGAGCAGTCTTATATACCTCTGGTTAAATCTTAATGATTATTTATCCTTTAATTAATTAATCGTTTTATAATATCAGCAAGTTAAATCTTTGTTTATTTATCCTGTAATAAAATAGACGTTTTATAATATCAGCTCTTTCTAGTGTTGAGCACTTATTTCAAGTGTAATTATTAAGTAAAAATCTAAATAAAATGTCTTTATTGCTCTATGTCACATTGAGCACTCTTATATAACTCTGGTTAAATCTTAATGTTTATTTATCCTGTAATTAATTAATCGTTTTATAGTATCAGCTCTGTCTAGAGTTGAGCACTTATTTTAAAGTGTATTTATTAAGTAAAAATCTAAATAAAATGTCTTTATTGCTCTATGTCTCATTGAGCAGTCTTATATACCTCTGGTTAAATCTTAATGATTATTTATCCTGTAATTAATTAATCGTTCTATAATAGCAGCTCTGTCTAAAGTTGAGCACTTATTTTAAAGTGTAATTATTAAGTAAAAATCTAAATAAAATGTGTTCATTGCTCTATGTCTTATGGAGCACTTTTATATAACTCAAGTTAAATCTTTGTTTATTTATCCTTTAATAAAATAAACGTTTTATAATATCAGCTCTTTCTAGTTTTGAGCACTTATTTCAAGTGTAATTATTAAGTAAAAATCTAAATAAAATGTCTTTATTGCTCTATGTCTCATTGAGCACTCTTATATAACTTTAGTTAAATCTTAATATTTATATCTCTTGTAATAAAATAAACGTTTTATAATATTAGCTGTTTCTAGTGTTAAGCAGTTGTTTAAAGTGTAATTCATAAGTAAAAATCTAAATAAAATGTCTTTATTGCTCTATGTCTCATTGAGCACTCTTATATAACTCTGGTTAAATCTTAATGTTTATTTATCCTGTAATAAAATAGACGTTTTATAATATCAGCTCCGTCTAGTGTTGAGCACTTATTTAAAATGTAATTATTAAGAAAAAATCTAAATAAAATGTCTTTATTGCTCTATGTCTTATTGAGCACTCTTATATAACTTTGGTTAAATCTTAATATTTATATCTCTTGTAATAAAATAAATGTTTTATAGTATTAGCTGTGTCTAGAGTTGAGCACTTATTTTAAAGTGTATTTATTAAGTAAAAATCTAAATAAAATGTCTTTATTGCTCTATGTCTCATTGAGCACTCTTATATAACTTTGGTTAAATCTTAATATTTATATCTCTTGTAATAAAATAAACGTTTTATAATATCAGCTCTGTCTAGAGTTGAGCACTTATTTAAAGTGTAATTATTAAGTAAAAATCTAAATAAAATGTCTTTATTGCTCTATGTCTCATTAAGCACTCTTATATAACTCTGGTTAAATCTTAATGATTATTTATCCTGTAATTAATTAATCGTTCTATAATAGCAGCTCTGTCTAGTGTTGAGCACTTATTTCAAGTGTAATTATTAAGTAAAAATCTAAATAAAATGTCTTTATTGCTCTATGTCTCATTGAGCACTCTTATATAACTTTGGTTAAATCTTAATATTTATATCTCTTGTAATAAAATAAACGTTTTATAATATCAGCTCTGTCTAGAGTTGAGCACTTATTTAAAGTGTAATTATTAAGTAAAAATCTAAATAAAATGTCTTTATTGCTCTATGTCTCATTAAGCACTCTTATATACCTCTGGTTAAATCTTAATGATTATTTATCCTGTAATTAATTAATCGTTCTATAATAGCAGCTCTGTCTAGTGTTGAGCACTTATTTCAAGTGTAATTATTAAGTAAAAATCTAAATAAAATGTCTTTATTGCTCTATGTCACATTGAGCACTCTTATATAACTCTGGTTAAATCTTAATGCTTATTTATCCTGTAATAAAATAGACGTTTTATAATATCAGCTCTGCCTAGTGTTGAGCACTTATTTAAAATGTAATTAATCAGTAAAAATCTAAATAAAATGTCTTTATTGCTCTATGTCTCATTAAGCAGGCTTATATACCTCTGGTTAAATCTTAATGATTATTTATGCTGTAATTAATTAATCGTTTTAAAATATCAGCTCTGTCTAGTGTTGAGCACTTATTTTAAAGTGTATTTATTAAGTAAAAATCTAAATAAAATGTCTTTATTGCTCTATGTCTCATTAAGCAGTCTTATATAACTTTGGTTTAATCTTAATGATTATTTATCCTGTAATTAATTAATCGTTTTATAATATCAGCTCTGTCTAGAGTTGAGCACTTATTTTAAAGTGTAATTATTAAGTAAAAATCTAAATAAAATGTGTTCATTGCTCTATGTATTATTGAGTACTTTTATATAACTCAAGTTAAATCTTTGTTTATTTATCCTTTAATAAAATAAACGTTTTATAATATCAGCTCTTTCTAGTTTTGAGCACTTATTTCAAGTGTAATTATTAAGTAAAAATCTAAATAAAATGTCTTTATTGCTCTATGTCTCATTGAGCACTCTTATATAACTCTAGTTACATCTTAATATTTATATCTCTTGTAATAAAATAAACGTTTTATAATATTAGCTGTGTCTAGTGTTAAGCAGTTGTTTAAAGTGTAATTCATAAGTAAAAATCTAAATAAAATGTCTTTATTGCTCTATGTCTCATTGAGCACTCTTATATAACTCTGGTTAAATCTTAATGTTTATCCTGTAATAAATAGACGTTTTATAATATCAGCTCCGTCTAGTGTTGAGCACTTATTTAAAATGCATTTATTAAGTAAAAATCTAAATAAAATGTCTTTATTGCTCTATGTCTCATTGAGCACTCTTATATAACTTTGGTTAAATCTTAATATTTAAATCTCTTGTAATAAAATAAACGTTTTATAATATCAGCTCTGTCTAGAGTTGAGCACTTATTTAAAGTGTAATTATTAAGTAAAAATCTAAATAAAATGTCTTTATTGCTCTATGTCTCATTGAGCACTCTTATATAACTTTGGTTAAATCTTAATATTTATATCTCTTGTAATAAAATAAACGTTTTATAATATCAGCTCTGTCTAGAGTTGAGCACTTATTTAAAGTGTAATTATTAAGTAAAAATCTAAATAAAATGTCTTTATTGCTCTGTGTCTCATTAAGCACACTTATATACCTCTGGTTTAATCTTAATGTTTATTTATCCTGTAATTAATTAATCGTTTTATAATATCAGCAAGTTAACTCTTTGTTTATTTATCCTTTAATAAAATAGACGTTTTATAATATCAGCTCTGTCTAGTTTTGAGCACTTATTTCAAGTGTAATTATTAAGTAAAAATCTAAATAAAATGTCTTTATTGCTCTATGTCACATTGAGCACTCTTATATAACTCTGGTTAAATCTTAATGTTTATTTATCCTGTAATAAAATAGACGTTTTATAATATCAGCTCGGTCTAGTGTTGAGCACTTATTTAAAATGTAATTATTTAGTAAAAATCTAAATAAAATGTCTTTATTGCTCTATGTCTCATTAAGCAGTCTTATATACCTCTGGTTACATCTTAATGATTATTTATCCTGTAATTAATTAATCGTTGTATAATATCAGCAAGTTAAATCTTTGTTTATTTATCCTGTAATAAAATAGACGTTTTATAATATCAGCTCTGTCTAGTGTTGAGCACTTATTTTAAAGTGTATTTATTAAGTAAAAATCTAAATAAAATGTCTTTATTGCTCTATGTCGCATTGAGCACTCTTATATAACTCTGGTTAAATCTTAATGCTTATTTATCCTGTAATAAAATAGACGTTTTATAATATCAGCTCTGCCTAGTGTTGAGCACTTATTTAAAATGTAATTAATCAGTACAAATCTAAATAAAATGTCTTTATTGCTCTATGTCTTATTGAGCACTCTTTTATAACTCTTGTTAAATCTTAATGTTTACTTAGCCTGTAATAAAATAAACGTTTTATAATATCAGCTCTGTCTAGTGTTGAGCACTTATTTAAAGTGTATTTATTAAGTAAAAATCTAAATAAAATGTCTTTATTGCTCTATGTCTTATTGAGCACTCTTGTATAACTCTGGTTAAATCTTAATGTTTATTTAGCCTGTAATAAAATAAACGTTTTATAATATCAGCTCTGTCTTGAGCACATTTTAAAAATGTAATTATTAAGTAAAATTCTTAATAAATGTCTTTATTGCTTTATGTCTCATTGAGCACTCTTAATTAACTCTGATAAATCTTAATATTTATATCTCTTGTAATAAAATAAACGTTTTATAATATCAGCTCTGTCTAGTGTTGAGCACTTATTTAGAGTGTAATTATTAACTAAAAATCTAAATAAAATGTCTTTATTGCTCTATATCTCATTGAGCACTCTTATATAACTCTGGTTCAATAGTAATGTGTATTTATCCTGTAATAAAATAAACGTTTTATAATATCAGCTCTGGCTAGTTTTGAGCACTATTTCAAGTGTAATTATTCAGTAAAAATCTAAATAAATTATATAATGCTCGGTCATAGATATTTGAATAAAAGTAACCTGTTATAATATCAGCTCTTTTTTCGAAGCTTTGTATTTAGTTTTGAAAACATTTGTCATTTATAGCAGAGAAATTTCCTTTAAGAGTGCTCAATGTATGAGTTAATTTTTGGAGTTATTTGAAAAATACAAATTTCTGTTATGCGATCAAAAATTTTCTTTGAGACTGCAAAATAGATAAGTACAGCTCTGTAGTGAGTTTTAAAATTGTGTATTGCGAGTATGCTGGAAAAGTAATTACCAGAGTGCTTAATACTGTGGTAGAGTTCTGTGGAAAGATTTGAAAGAATTTTTCTCATTTGACAAATTTACTTTGAGTAAAGCTCTTTCGTACGTTTAAACAATATGTATATATATATATATATATATATATATATATATATATATATATATATATATATATGTATATATGCCAATGATGCTTGCATGTGCTCCATAGTTTAATATAGCTGTGTAGTAAATTTAACAATTGTGTTGTTTAATTATGCAAGACGATTTTTCTTTAAGAGTGCTCAATGCATTTATAGAGCTTTGTAGTAAGATTTGGAAACATTTTGGCAATTATTTTAGACAAATCTACTTCCAGAGTGCTTAATATATTAGTAGAGCTTAATAAAACCTTTGAGAAACAGATATGGCATTTCAACTGCATAAATTTATTTTTACAAAGTTCAATACATTAGTAGAGCTAAATATAGATTTTCAAAAAATATGTATGGCAATTCAGCTACACGAATATACTTTGAGAGTGCTCAATACATTAGTAGACGAAAGCATAAAATTCAGAAAACATGAAGAGCTCTGCAGTATGTTTTAAAAACCTAAATGTCAATACGTAAGTATAGATATACTGTAAGTTTTTAATATATATATATATATATATATATATATATATATATATATATATATATATGACAAGTATTTGAAACAAGCTTCCTATTTGAGTGCCTAATATATTTGATAGCTCTATGGTAACTTTAAAAAACATATTTCCAAATTATGTTAGACAAATTGTCTTTGAGAGTGCTCATTTTTAAGTAGAGCTCTGTAGAAAATTTTTGAGACATGTTCAGCAATTTAAGTTCATATCAGTTAATAAATAGAGCTGTATAGTGAGTTTTGCAAGCTTATATGTCACTTATCCTAGACAAGTTAACTCTTGTAGCTGTGCAATACATAAGTAGAGTTCTGCATTAGTTTTGGGGGTATGGTTCTCACTGTATTAGGGCAATAACTTGGACACATTATACTCTGGACAAATCCATTGAGGACAACCAAAGGTACCCTGTTTTTTCCACTCTGTTGAATAAGACTCATCCGTCTGTGTTCACTCTTGGGACATTAAAACAAAAAAGGTGAAGAATTAAAAAAAAAAACGAATGCAAAAATGTAAATGTCTTTGCAAGTCATTCATTTTCATAACACAAAAATATCTGTAAGAAATTGATAAAAGAATGCACAAACAATAAAATACAACTTTCCTGTCTTGGAATCTAAAATCAGTAGAAACTTCCCCTACTGAAATTCCCGCACACCTCAAAAAAAAAAAAAAAGAATCCTTCCTAATGCAATACTTTTCAAGCAATTACAGTGTCAGACTTGGTACTGCAATGACTCTGTAAACTGAAAAAATATGTATAAAAAAAATTGTTAAGCAAAATTGATTCATGTTAACACCTCTCCCAACACCACAGATTAACTACAAAAATACTTGATAAAGCAAAACACAATTACAAATGTGTATGAAAAAAATCAAAATAAAAAAAATCAAAAAAATCAACCAAGCAATGGATCATGATTTCCTGGTGTTTGATGGAATGTGAGTAGGCATACAGCCTGGATAATTTTCCAAGGTAAGTGATGATATTCATTATTATTGTCTTTTTGGATTAGTTAGATATATCTCATAACTATAATTGTTTTATGTATACATTTATATGTCTAGATGTTATGTGTGCTATTTGTATGTTCCCTTTAGAAAAGAAAATCTACAAGTGTATTCTGATGTAAAATTAACCAGTAAAACCAATGCTTGTGTTTCTGATACACCAACTATTTCTTATTAGCATATAAGTTGAATCATGAAATTTATCTCCCTTGCCTGTCTCTCTTTATACCTCTGTATTTATCTAGATCTGTCTATCTCTCTTTTCTTATTCTTTATCCCTATTCCCCGTCTTGCCATCCCCTATATGTGAACTTATAAATTTCAACATGCATAGATTGATAAGCTTCTCATTTACCGGTACCTAACTCCCGTTTTGAAGTTAGAAGTTTTAACTTGAATACACGTTGATATGTCAAGGTAACAGTAGGCATCGATCGGGCACTTCCAGACGCCAACCTACACGGTGCAGAGAAAGAACAGAAAAGAAACTAAGTCCCGATGTGCCTAGCAGATCAGAAGGCATTTTGCTACGCCTACATGCACCCAACATGGAAGTAGGCGTCGATCGGGCACTTCCAGACACTTACTTACACTGTTTTGATCTTGGAAATTTTCAATTGAATACACGTTGACTTGTCTTGGTCTATAGAATTTTCATTTACCTATACCTACGTCCCCTCTTGTTTGGACTTAGAAATTTTCAATTGAATACACGTTGAGATGACTTGGTCTATAGGATTCTCATTTACCTATACCTACGTCCCCTCTTGTTTGGACTTAGAAATTTTCAATTGAATACACGTTGACTTGACTTGGTCTATAGGATTCTCATTTACCTATACCTACGTCCCCTCTTGTTTGGACTTAGAAATTTTCAATTGAATGCACGTTGACTTGCCTTGGTCTATAGGATTCTCATTTACCTATATCTTCGTCCCCTCTTGTT
This sequence comes from Euprymna scolopes, assembly GCF_053919585.1. Lineage (NCBI taxonomy): Eukaryota > Metazoa > Mollusca > Cephalopoda > Sepiida > Sepiolidae > Euprymna > Euprymna scolopes. The sequence continues at coordinate 93,633,206 of NC_136527.1, read as the reverse complement.
TGGACTTAGAAATTTTCAATTGAATACACGTTGAGATGACTTGGTCTATAGGATTCTCATTTACCTATACCTTCGTCCCCTCTTGTTTGGACTTAGAAATTTTCAATTGAATACACGTTGAGATGACTTGGTCTATAGGATTCTCATTTACCTATACCTACGTCCCCTCTGGTTTCGACTTAGAAATTTTCAATTGAATACACGTTGACTTGACTTGGTCTATAGGATTATCATTTACCTATACCTACGTCCCCTCTTGTTTGGACTTAGAAATTTTCAATTGAATACACGTTGACTTGACTTGGTCTATAGGATTCTCATTTACCTATACCTACGTCCCCTCTTGTTTGGACTTAGAAATTTTCAATTGAATACACGTTGACTTGACTTGGTCTATAGGATTCTCATTTACCTATACCTACGTCCCCTCTTGTTTACACTTATAAATTTTCAATTGAATACACGTTGACTTGACTTGGTCTATAGGATTCTCATTTACCTATACCTACGTCCCCTCTTGTTTGGACTTAGAAATTTTCAATTGAATACACGTTGACTTGACTTGGTCTATAGGATTCTCATTTACCTATACCTACGTCCCCTCTTGTTTACACTTATAAATTTTCAATTGAATACACGTTGACTTGACTTGGTCTATAGGATTCTCATTTACCTATACCTACGTCCCCTCTTGTTTGGACTTAGAAATTTTCAATTGAATACACGTTGACTTGCATTGGTCTATAGGATTCTCATTTACCTATACCTACGTCCCCTCTTGTTTGAACTTAGAAATTTTCAATTGAATACACGTTGACTTGACTTGGTCTATAGGATTCTCATTTACCTATACCTACGTCCCCTCTTGTTTGGACTTAGAAATTTTCAATTGAATACACGTTGACTTGCATTGGTCTATAGGATTCTCATTTACCTATACCTACGTCCCCTCTTGTTTGAACTTAGAAATTTTCAATTGAATACACGTTGACTTGCATTGGTCTATAGGATTCTCATTTACCTATACCTACGTCCCCTCTTGTTTGAACTTAGAAATTTTCAATTGAATACACGTTGACTTGACTTGGTCTATAGGATTCTCATTTACCTATACCTACGTTCCCTCTTGTTTGGACTTAGAAATTTTCAATTGAATACACGTTTACTTGACTTGGTCTATAGGATTCTCATTTACCTATACCTACGTCCCCTCTTGTTTGGACTTAGAAATTTTCAATTGAATACACGTTGACTTGCATTGGTCTATAGGATTCTCATTTACCTATACCTACGTCCCCTCTTGTTTGGACTTAGAAATTTTCAATTGAATACACGTTGACTTGCATTGGTCTATAGGATTCTCATTTACCTATACCTACGTCCCCTCTTGTTTGAACTTAGAAATTTTCAATTGAATACACGTTGACTTAGCTTGGTCTATAGGATTCTCATTTACCTATACCTACGTTCCCTCTTGTTTGGACTTAGAAATTTTCAATTGAATACACGTTTACTTGACTTGGTCTATAGGATTCTCATTTACCTATACCTACGTCCCCTCTTGTTTGGACTTAGAAATTTGTAACTGAATACACGTTGACTTGACTCGGTCTATAGGATTCTCATTTACCTATACCTACGTCCCCTCTTGTTTGAACTTAGAAATTTTCAATTGAATACACGTTTACTTGACTTGGTCTATAGGATTCTCATTTACCTATACCTACGTCCCCTCTTGTTTGGACTTAGAAATTTGTAACTGAATACACGTTGACTTGACTTGGTCTATAGGATTCTCATTTACCTATACCTACGTTCCCTCTTGTTTGGACTTAGAAATTTTCAATTGAATACACGTTTACTTGACTTGGTCTATAGGATTCTCATTTACCTATACCTACGTCCCCTCTTGTTTGAACTTAGAAATTTTCAATTGAATACACGTTGACTTGACTCGGTCTATAGGATTCTCATTTACCTATACCTACGTCCCCTCTTGTTTGAACTTAGAAATTTTCAATTGAATACACGTTTACTTGACTTGGTCTATAGGATTCTCATTTACCTATACCTACGTCCCCTCTTGTTTGGACTTAGAAATTTGTAACTGAATACACGTTGACTTGACTTGGTCTATAGGATTCTCATTTACCTATACCTACGTTCCCTCTTGTTTGGACTTAGAAATTTTCAATTGAATACACGTTTACTTGACTTGGTCTATAGGATTCTCATTTACCTATACCTACGTCCCCTCTTGTTTGGACTTAGAAATTTTCAATTGAATACACGTTGAGATGACTTGGTCTATAGGATTCTCATTTACCTATACCTTCGTCCCCTCTTGTTTGAACTTAGAAATTTTCAATTGAATACACGTTGACTTGCATTGGTCTATAGGATTCTCATTTACCTATACCTACGTCCCCTCTTGTTTGGACTTAGAAATTTTCAATTGAATACACGGTGACTTGACTCGGTCTATAGGATTCTCATTTACCTATACCTTCGTCCCCTCTTGTTTGGACTTAGAAATTTTCAATTGAATGCACGTTGACTTGACTTGGTCTATAGGATTCTCATTTACCTATACCTACGTCCCCTCTTGTTTGGACTTAGAAATTTTCAATTGAATACACGGTGACTTGACTCGGTCTATAGGATTCTCATTTACCTATACCTTCGTCCCCTCTTGTTTGGACTTAGAAATTTTCAATTGAATACACGTTGACTTGACTCGGTCTATAGGATTCTCATTTACCTATACCTACGTCCCCTCTTGTTTGGACTTAGAAATTTTCAATTGAATACACGTTGAGATGACTTGGTCTATAGGATTCTCATTTACCTATACCTTCGTCCCCTCTTGTTTGAACTTAGAAATTTTCAATTGAATACACGTTGACTTGCATTGGTCTATAGGATTCTCATTTACCTATACCTACGTCCCCTCTTGTTTGGACTTAGAAATTTTCAATTGAATACACGGTGACTTGACTCGGTCTATAGGATTCTCATTTACCTATACCTTCGTCCCCTCTTGTTTGGACTTAGAAATTTTCAATTGAATGCACGTTGACTTGACTTGGTCTATAGGATTCTCATTTACCTATACCTTCGTCCCCTCTTGTTTGAACTTAGAAATTTTCAATTGAATACACGTTGCCTTGCATTGGTCTATAGGATTCTCATTTACCTATACCTACGTCCCCTCTTGTTTGGACTTAGAAATTTTCAATTGAATACACGTTGACTTGCATTGGTCTATAGGATTCTCATTTACCTATACCTACGTCCCCTCTTGTTTGGACTTAGAAATTTTCAATTGAATACACGGTGACTTGCATTGGTCTATAGGATTCTCATCTTCCTATATCCACATCCCCTCTTGTTTGGACTTAGAAATTTGTAACTGAATACACGTTGACTTGACTCGGTCTATAGGATTCTCATTTACCTATATCTTCGTCCCCTCTTGTTTGGACTTAGAAATTTTCAATTGAATACACGTTGAGATGACTTGGTCTATAGGATTCTCATTTACCTATACCTTCGTCCCCTCTTGTTTGGACTTAGAAATTTTCAATTGAATACACGTTGAGATGACTTGGTCTATAGGATTCTCATTTACCTATACCTTCGTCCCCTCTTGTTTGGACTTAGAAATTTTCAATTGAATACACGTTGACTTGCATTGGTCTATAGGATTCTCATTTACCTATACCTACGTCCCCTCTTGTTTGGACTTAGAAATTTTCAATTGAATACACGTTGACTTGCATTGGTCTATAGGATTCTCATCTACCTATACCTACGTCCCCTCTTGTTTGGACTTAGAAATTTTCAATTGAATGCACGTTGACTTGACTTGGTCTATAGGATTCTCATTTACCTATACCTACGTCCCCTCTTGTTTGGACTTAGAAATTTTCAATTGAATACACGTTGAGATGACTTGGTCTATAGGATTCTCATTTACCTATACCTACGTCCCCTCTTGTTTGGACTTAGAAATTTTCAATTGAATGCACGTTGACTTGACTTGGTCTATAGGATTCTCATTTACCTATACCTACGTCCCCTCTTGTTTGGACTTAGAAATTTTCAATTGAATACACGTTGAGATGACTTGGTCTATAGGATTCTCATTTACCTATACCTACGTCCCCTCTTGTTTGGACTTAGAAATTTTCAATTGAATACACGTTGAGATGACTTGGTCTATAGGATTCTCATTTACCTATACCTACGTCCCCTCTTGTTTGGACTTAGAAATTTTCAATTGAATACACGTTGACTTGACTTGGTCTATAGGATTCTCATTTACCTATACCTACGTCCCCTCTTGTTTGGACTTAGAAATTTTCAATTGAATGCACGTTGACTTGCCTTGGTCTATAGGATTCTCATTTACCTATACCTACGTCCCCTCTTGTTTGGACTTAGAAATTTTCAATTGAATGCACGTTGACTTGACTTGGTCTATAGGATTCTCATTTACCTATATCCACATCCCCTCTTGTTTGGACTTAGAAATTTGTAACTGAATACACGTTGACTTGACTCGGTCTATAGGATTCTCATTTACCTATACCTACGTTCCCTCTTGTTTGGACTTAGAAATTTTCAATTGAATACACGTTGACTTGACTTGGTCTATAGGATTCTCATTTACCTATACCTACGTCCCCTCTTGTTTGGACTTAGAAATTTGTAACTGAATACACGTTGACTTGACTTGGTCTATAGGATTCTCATTTACCTATACCTACGTTCCCTCTTGTTTGGACTTAGAAATTTTCAATTGAATACACGCTTACTTGACTTGGTCTATAGGATTCTCATTTACCTATACCTACGTCCCCTCTTGTTTGGACTTAGAAATTTTCAATTGAATACACGTTGAGATGACTTGGTCTATAGGATTCTCATTTACCTATACCTACGTCCCCTCTTGTTTGGACTTAGAAATTTTCAATTGAATACACGTTGACTTTACTTGGTCTATAGGATTCTCATCTTCCTATACCTACGTCCCCTCTTGTTTGGACTTAGAAATTTGTAACTCAATACACGTTGACTTGACTCGGTCTATAGGATTCTCATTTACCTATACCTACGTCCCCTCTTGTTTGGACTTAGAAATTTTCAATTGAATACACGTTGAGATGACTTGGTCTATAGGATTCTCATTTACCTATACCTTCGTCCCCTCTTGTTTGAACTTAGAAATTTTCAATTGAATACACGCTGAGATGACTTGGTCTATAGGATTCTCATTTACCTATACCTTCGTCCCCTCTTGTTTGGACTTAGAAATTTTCAATTGAATGCACGTTGACTTGACTTGGTCTATAGGATTCTCATTTACCTATACCTTCGTCCCCTCTTGTTTGAACTTAGAAATTTTCAATTGAATACACGTTGCCTTGCATTGGTCTATAGGATTCTCATTTACCTATACCTACGTCCCCTCTTGTTTGGACTTAGAAATTTTCAATTGAATACACGGTGACTTGCATTGGTCTATAGGATTCTCATTTACCTATACCTACGTCCCCTCTTGTTTGGACTTAGAAATTTTCAATTGAATACACGGTGACTTGCATTGGTCTATAGGATTCTCATCTTCCTATATCCACATCCCCTCTTGTTTGGACTTAGAAATTTGTAACTGAATACACGTTGACTTGACTCGGTCTATAGGATTCTCATTTACCTATACCTACGTCCCCTCTTGTTTGGACTTAGAAATTTTCAATTGAATACACGTTGAGATGACTTGGTCTATAGGATTCTCATTTACCTATACCTTCGTCCCCTCTTGTTTGGACTTAGAAATTTTCAATTGAATGCACGTTGACTTGACTTGGTCTATAGGATTCTCATTTACCTATACCTTCGTCCCCTCTTGTTTGGACTTAGAAATTTTCAATTGAATACACGTTGAGATGACTTGGTCTATAGGATTCTCATTTACCTATACCTACGTCCCCTCTTGTTTGGACTTAGAAATTTTCAATTGAATACACGTTGACTTGCATTGGTCTATAGGATTCTCATTTACCTATACCTACGTCCCCTCTTGTTTGGACTTAGAAATTTTCAATTGAATACACGGTGACTTGCATTGGTCTATAGGATTCTCATTTACCTATACCTACGTCCCCTCTTGTTTGGACTTAGAAATTTTCAATTGAATACACGGTGACTTGCATTGGTCTATAGGATTCTCATTTACCTATACCTACGTCCCCTCTTGTTTGGACTTAGAAATTTTCAATTGAATACACGGTGACTTGCATTGGTCTATAGGATTCTCATTTACCTATACCTACGTCCCCTCTTGTTTGGACTTAGAAATTTTCAATTGAATACACGTTGAAATGACTTGGTCTATAGGATTCTCATTTACCTATACCTACGTCCCCTCTTGTTTGGACTTAGAAATTTTCAATTGAATACACGGTGACTTGCATTGGTCTATAGGATTCTCATCTTCCTATATCCACATCCCCTCTTGTTTGGACTTAGAAATTTGTAACTGAATACACGTTGACTTGACTCGGTCTATAGGATTCTCATTTACCTATACCTACGTCCCCTCTTGTTTGGACTTAGAAATTTTCAATTGAATACACGTTGAGATGACTTGGTCTATAGGATTCTCATTTACCTATACCTTCGTCCCCTCTTGTTTGGACTTAGAAATTTTCAATTGAATACACGTTGAGATGACTTGGTCTATAGGATTCTCATTTACCTATACCTACGTCCCCTCTTGTTTGGACTTAGAAATTTTCAATTGAATACACGTTGAGATGACTTGGTCTATAGGATTCTCATTTACCTATACCTACGTCCCCTCTTGTTTGGACTTAGAAATTTTCAATTGAATGCACGTTGACTTGACTTGGTCTATAGGATTCTCATTTACCTATACCTACGTCCCCTCTTGTTTGGACTTAGAAATTTTCAATTGAATACACGTTGAGATGACTTGGTCTATAGGATTCTCATTTACCTATACCTACGTCCCCTCTTGTTTGGACTTAGAAATTTTCAATTGAATACACGTTGAGATGACTTGGTCTATAGGATTCTCATTTACCTATACCTACGTCCCCTCTTGTTTGGACTTAGAAATTTTCAATTGAATACACGTTGACTTGACTTGGTCTATAGGATTCTCATTTACCTATACCTACGTCCCCTCTTGTTTGGACTTAGAAATTTTCAATTGAATGCACGTTGACTTGCCTTGGTCTATAGGATTCTCATCTACCTATACCTACGTCCCCTCTTGTTTGGACTTAGAAATTTTCAATTGAATGCACGTTGACTTGACTTGGTCTATAGGATTCTCATTTACCTATACCTACGTTCCCTCTTGTTTGGACTTAGAAATTTTCAATTGAATACACGTTGACTTGACTTGGTCTATAGGATTCTACTTTAACTATACCTACGTCCCATCTTGTTTGGACTTAGAAATTTTCAATTGAATACACGTTGACTTGACTTGGTCTATAGGATTCTCATTTACCTATACCTACGTCCCCTCTTGTTTGGACTTAGAAATTTTCAATTGAATACACGTTGACTTGCATTGGTCTATAAGATTCTCATTTACCTATACCTACGTCCCCTCTTGTTTGGACTTAGAAATTTTCAATTGAATGCACGTTGACTTGACTTGGTCTATAGGATTCTCATTTACCTATACCTACGTCCCCTCTTGTTTGGACTTAGAAATTTTCAATTGAATACACGTTGAGATGACTTGGTCTATAGGATTCTCATTTACCTATACCTACGTCCCCTCTTGTTTGGACTTAGAAATTTTCAATTGAATACACGTTGACTTGACTTGGTCTATAGGATTCTCATTTACCTATACCTACGTCCCCTCTTGTTTGGACTTAGAAATTTTCAATTGAATGCACGTTGACTTGCCTTGGTCTATAGGATTCTCATTTACCTATACCTACGTCCCCTCTTGTTTGGACTTAGAAATTTTCAATTGAATGCACGTTGACTTGACTTGGTCTATAGGATTCTCATTTACCTATACCTACGTTCCCTCTTGTTTGGACTTAGAAATTTTCAATTGAATACACGTTGACTTGACTTGGTCTATAGGATTCTACTTTAACTATACCTACGTCCCATCTTGTTTGGACTTAGAAATTTTCAATTGAATACACGTTGACTTGACTTGGTCTATAGGATTCTCATTTACCTATACCTACGTCCCCTCTTGTTTGGACTTAGAAATTTTCAATTGAATACACGTTGACTTGCATTGGTCTATAAGATTCTCATTTACCTATACCTACGTCCCCTCTTGTTTGGACTTAGAAATTTTCAATTGAATACACGTTGACTTGACTTGGTCTATAGGATTCTACTTTAACTATACCTACGTCCCATCTTGTTTGGACTTAGAAATTTTCAATTGAATACACGTTGACTTGCATTGGTCTATAAGATTCTCATTTACCTATACCTACGTCCCCTCTTGTTTGGACTTAGAAATTTTCAATTGAATACACGTTGACTTGCATTGGTCTATAGGATTCTCATTTACCTATACCTACGTTCCCTCTTGTTTGGACTTAGAAATTTTCAATTGAATACACGTTGACTTGCATTGGTCTATAGGATTCTCATTTACCTATACCTACGTCCCCTATTGTTTGGACTTAGAAATTTTCAATTGAATACACGTTTACTTGACTTGGTCTATAGGATTCTCATTTAAATTTACCTTCGTCCTCTCTTGTTTGGACTTAGAAATTTTCAATTGAATACACGTTGACTTGCCTTGGTCTATAGGATTCTCATCTTCCTATACCTACGTCCCCTCTTGTTTGGACTTAGAAATTTGTAATTGAATACACGTTGACTTGACTTGGTCTATAGGATTCTCATTTACCTATACCTACGTCCCCTCTTGTTTACACTTAGAAATTTTCAATTGAATACACGTTGACTTGCCTTGGTCTATAGGATTCTCATTTACCTATATCTTCGTCCCCTCTTGTTTGAACTTAGAAATTTTCAATTGAATACACGTTGAGATGACTTGGTCTATAGGATTCTCATTTACCTATACCTACGTCCCCTCTGGTTTCGACTTAGAAATTTTCAATTGAATACACGTTGACTTGACTTGGTCTATAGGATTCTACTTTAACTATACCTACGTCCCCTCTTGTTTGAACTTAGAAATTTTCAATTGAATACACGTTGACTTGACTTGGTCTATAGGATTCTACTTTAACTATACCTACGTCCCCTCTTGTTTGAACTTAGAAATTTTCAATTGAATACACGTTGACTTGACTTGGTCTATAGGATTCTCATTTACCTATACCTACGTCCCATCTTGTTTGGACTTAGAAATTTTCAATTGAATACACGTTGACTTGACTTGGTCTATAGGATTCTCATCTACCTATACCTACGTCCCCTCTTGTTTGAACTTAGAAATTTTCAATTGAATACACGTTGACTTGACTTGGTCTATAGGATTCTACTTTAACTATACCTACGTCCCATCTTGTTTGGACTTAGAAATTTTCAATTGAATACACGTTGACTTGACTTGGTCTATAGGATTCTCATTTACCTATACCTACGTCCCCTCTTGTTTGGACTTAGAAATTTTCAATTGAATACACGTTGACTTGCATTGGTCTATAAGATTCTCATTTACCTATACCTACGTCCCCTCTTGTTTGGACTTAGAAATTTTCAATTGAATACACGTTGACTTGACTTGGTCTATAGGATTCTACTTTAACTATACCTACGTCCCATCTTGTTTGGACTTAGAAATTTTCAATTGAATACACGTTGACTTGCATTGGTCTATAAGATTCTCATTTACCTATACCTACGTCCCCTCTTGTTTGGACTTAGAAATTTTCAATTGAATACACGTTGACTTGCATTGGTCTATAGGATTCTGATCTACCTATATCCACATCCCTTCTTGTTTGGACTTAGAAATTTTCAATTGAATACACGTTGACTTGACTTGGTCTATAGGATTCTCATTTACCTATACCTACGTTCCCTCTTGTTTGGACTTAGAAATTTTCAATTGAATACACGTTGACTTGCATTGGTCTATAGGATTCTCATTTACCTATACCTACGTCCCCTATTGTTTGGACTTAGAAATTTTCAATTGAATACACGTTGACTTGCCTTGGTCTATAGGATTCTCATCTTCCTATACCTACGTCCCCTCTTGTTTGGACTTAGAAATTTGTAATTGAATACACGTTGACTTGACTTGGTCTATAGGATTCTCATTTACCTATACCTACGTCCCCTCTTGTTTACACTTAGAAATTTTCAATTGAATACACGTTGACTTGCCTTGGTCTATAGGATTCTCATTTACCTATATCTTCGTCCCCTCTTGTTTGGACTTAGAAATTTTCAATTGAATACACGTTGAGATGACTTGGTCTATAGGATTCTCATTTACCTATACCTTCGTCCCCTCTTGTTTGGACTTAGAAATTTTCAATTGAATACACGTTGACTTGACTTGGTCTATAGGATTCTACTTTAACTATACCTACGTCCCCTCTTGTTTGAACTTAGAAATTTTCAATTGAATACACGTTGACTTGACTTGGTCTATAGGATTCTACTTTAACTATACCTACGTCCCCTCTTGTTTGAACTTAGAAATTTTCAATTGAATACACGTTGACTTGACTTGGTCTATAGGATTCTACTTTAACTATACCTACGTCCCCTCTTGTTTGAACTTAGAAATTTTCAATTGAATACACGTTGACTTGACTTGGTCTATAGGATTCTACTTTAACTATACCTACGTCCCCTCTTGTTTGAACTTAGAAATTTTCAATTGAATACACGTTGACTTGACTTGGTCTATAGGATTCTCATTTACCTATACCTACGTCCCATCTTGTTTGGACTTAGAAATTTTCAATTGAATACACGTTGACTTGACTTGGTCTATAGGATTCTCATCTACCTATACCTACGTCCCCTCTTGTTTGAACTTAGAAATTTTCAATTGAATACACGTTGACTTGACTTGGTCTATAGGATTCTCATTTACCTATACCTACGTCCCCTCTTGTTTGGACTTAGAAATTTTCAATTGAATACACGTTGACTTGACTTGGTCTATAGGATTCTCATTTACCTATACCTACGTTCCCTCTTGTTTGGACTTAGAAATTTTCAATTGAATACACGCTGAGATGACTTGGTCTATAAGATTCTCATTTACCTATACCTACGTCCCCTCTTGTTTGGACTTAGAAATTTTCAATTGAATACACGGTGACTTGCATTGGTCTATAGGATTCTCATTTACCTATACCTACGTCCCCTCTTGTTGGGACTTAGAAATTTTCAATTGAATACACGTTGACTTGACTCGGTCTATAGGATTCTCATTTACCTATACCTACGTCCCCTCTTGTTTGGACTTAGAAATTTTCAATTGAATACACGTTGAGATGACTTGGTCTATAGGATTCTCATTTACCTATACCTTCGTCCCATCTTGTTTGAACTTAGAAATTTTCAATTGAATACACGTTGACTTGCATTGGTCTATAGGATTCTCATTTACCTATACCTACGTCCCCTCTTGTTTGGACTTAGAAATTTTCAATTGAATACACGGTGACTTGCATTGGTCTATAGGATTCTCATTTACCTATACCTACGTCCCCTCTTGTTTGGACTTAGAAATTTTCAATTGAATACACGGTGACTTGCATTGGTCTATAGGATTCTCATTTACCTATACCTACGTCCCCTCTTGTTTGGACTTAGAAATTTTCAATTGAATACACGTTGACTTGCATTGGTCTATAGGATTCTCATTTACCTATACCTACGTCCCCTCTTGTTTGGACTTAGAAATTTTCAATTGAATACACGGTGACTTGCATTGGTCTATAGGATTCTCATCTTCCTATATCCACATCCCCTCTTGTTTGGACTTAGAAATTTGTAACTGAATACACGTTGACTTGACTCGGTCTATAGGATTCTCATTTACCTATACCTACGTCCCCTCTTGTTTGGACTTAGAAATTTTCAATTGAATACACGTTGAGATGACTTGGTCTATAGGATTCTCATTTACCTATACCTTCGTCCCCTCTTGTTTGGACTTAGAAATTTTCAATTGAATACACGTTGACTTGCATTGGTCTATAGGATTCTCATTTACCTATACCTACGTCCCATCTTGTTTGGACTTAGAAATTTTCAATTGAATGCACGTTTACTTGCCTTGGTCTATAGGATTCTCATCTACCTATACCTACGTCCCCTCTTGTTTGGACTTAGAAATTTTCAATTGAATGCACGTTGACTTGACTTGGTCTATAGGATTCTCATTTACCTATACCTACGTCCCCTCTTGTTTGGACTTAGAAATTTTCAATTGAATACACGTTGAGATGACTTGGTCTATAGGATTCTCATTTACCTATACCTACGTCCCCTCTTGTTTGGACTTAGAAATTTTCAATTGAATGCACGTTGACTTGACTTGGTCTATAGGATTCTCATTTACCTATACCTACGTCCCCTCTTGTTTGGACTTAGAAATTTTCAATTGAATACACGTTGAGATTACTTGGTCTATAGGATTCTCATTTACCTATACCTACGTCCCCTCTTGTTTGGACTTAGAAATTTTCAATTGAATACACGTTGAGATGACTTGGTCTATAGGATTCTCATTTACCTATACCTACGTCCCCTCTTGTTTGGACTTAGAAATTTTCAATTGAATACACGTTTACTTGACTTGGTCTATAGGATTCTCATCTTCCTATACCTACGTCCCCTCTTGTTTGGACTTAGAAATTTTCAATTGAATACACGTTGACTTGACTTGGTCTATAGGATTCTCATTTACCTATACCTACGTCCCCTCTTGTTTGGACTTAGAAATTTTCAATTGAATGCACGTTGACTTGCCTTGGTCTATAGGATTCTCATTTACCTATACCTACGTCCCCTCTTGTTTGGACTTAGAAATTTTCAATTGAATGCACGTTGACTTGACTTGGTCTATAGGATTCTCATTTACCTATACCTACGTCCCCTCTTGTTTGGACTTAGAAATTTTCAATTGAATACACGTTGAGATGACTTGGTCTATAGGATTCTCATTTACCTATACCTACGTCCCCTCTTGTTTGGACTTAGAAATTTTCAATTGAATACACGTTGACTTGACTTGGTCTATAGGATTCTCATCTTCCTATACCTACGTCCCCTCTTGTTTGGACTTAGAAATTTGTAACTGAATACACGTTGACTTGACTCGGTCTATAGGATTCTCATTTACCTATACCTACGTCCCCTCTTGTTTGGACTTAGAAATTTTCAATTGAATGCACGTTGACTTGACTTGGTCTATAGGATTCTCATTTACCTATACCTACGTCCCCTCTTGTTTGGACTTAGAAATTTTCAATTGAATACACGTTGAGATGACTTGGTCTATAGGATTCTCATTTACCTATACCTTCGTCCCCTCTTGTTTGAACTTAGAATTTTCAATTGAATGCACGTTGACTTGCATTGGTCTATAGGATTCTCATCTACCTATATCCACATCCCCTCTTGTTTGGACTTAGAAATTTTCAATTGAATGCACGTTGACTTGACTTGGTCTATAGGATTCTCATTTACCTATACCTACGTCCCCTCTTGTTTGGACTTAGAAATTTTCAATTGAATACACGTTGACTTGCATTGGTCTATAGGATTCTCATCTACCTATATCCACATCCCCTCTTGTTTGGACTCAGAAATTTTCAATTGAATACACGTTGAGATGACTTGGTCTATAGGATTCTCATTTACCTATACCTACGTCCCCTCTTGTTTGGACTTAGAAATTTTCAATTGAATACACGTTTACTTGACTTGGTCTATAGAATTCTCATCTTCCTATACCTACATCCCCTCTTGTTTGGGCTTAGAAATTTTCAATTGAATACAACCTGAGATGACTTGGTCTATAGGATTCTCATCTTCCTATACCTACGTCCCCTCTTGTTTGGACTTAGAAATTTTCAATTGAATACAACCTGAGATGACTTGGTTTATAGGATTCTCATTTACCTATACATACGTCCCCTCTTGTTTGGACTTGGAAATTTTCAATTGAATACACGTTTACTTGACTTGGTCTATATGATTCTCATTTACCTATACCAACGTCCCCTCTTGTTTGGACTTATAAATTTTCAATTGAATACACGTTTACTTGACTTGGTCTATAGAATTCTCATCTACCTATAACTACTTCCCTCTTGTTTGGATTTAGAAATTTTCAATTGAATACACATTGACTTGACTTAGTCTATAGGATTCTCATCTACCTATACCTACATCCCCTCTTGTTTGGACTTAGAAATTTTCAATTGAATACACGTTGACTTGTCTTGGCCTTATCATCCCCTCCTCACCCCCATGCCAGAATGTTCGACCACCCTATATTCTTTAATGGAACTTTTATCAAATTGAAAATGTCTGGTTATTTTTAACTCGTTTGAAAAGCTGGTTAAGAAGTAATACCTGTAGGATTATGTATTAACTTTAGCTCGAAGTAATGCATACTTTAAAAGAAAAAAAAATTAATTTACCACAAATCAGATGAGGTATTGTTTGAATCCTTCCCCGGCATCTATAATAGCCACGATAAAGTCTTGTTAAGTGGTAAGGGCCATCTAGAGGCAAGAGCAGGGTGTAGAGACGGCTCGTCTGTTAAGATGTGGTTGTTCAGTGACGCGGGGTATAGGCGCGGCTTGTCTGATCGTGACGTTGTGGAAATGACGCGTTATACCCGCAGATGTTCAAAATCCCCTTTTCTTTGCGCTCGAGATGACAAAAGCTTCCGTTTCTCGTATCAGGGCAAGATCTCATCTTGTAACATACATCAAAACAACAATGATATAAATGTGGGTGTGCCACAGGGGTCAATCCTTGGCCCTTTATTATTCCTGATTTTCATAAACGACTTCCCTGATAAAATTGTCTCTGAGATAGGTATATTTGCTGATGATATTTTCTCCAATCTATTGTTCCCCCTCGCCAAACTTTCACAAGCTTATTTCTTTTAATGGGGCCATAACTGGTTGGTAATGTTTAATGCTGCCAAGACTAAGCTCATTTCGTTTAATAATTACAAGAAACTTTCTCAAATACTGAATGCCATGACTAATGATAAACTGCCTGAAAGTATTTCCCTCAAGATTCTAGGGTTAACATTCACAGACCAGAAAGAAAGAGGTTGTCATGACCAAGATGGACATCAAGACTGTTCCTCATATTATTGTCATTATTTCTCCCCAAGCAACACCTATCTACAACTCTCACTGGCTAGGTTTCACTTCTGCGTGCTCATGTTCAATAGAATCTTCCCTTGGTGAACAATGGTAACACTCTGCTGGTTTGTAATGACTGTGCTCCACTGATATCATCAGAAAAAAAAACTTCATCATTCAAAAATATTTTCTCCAATCTATTGTTCCCCCTCGCCAAACTTTCACAAGAAACACCCGTCCAGCAGAAAACACTATCACTAATTCCCCCCCACTGTTTATCTGTGCCTAAACCTAAACGTAGATTCCATGAGCAAAGCTTCTTTCTTAAAACTACACGCCTGTGGAATGGTCTTCCGTTTTTCTGCTTTCCAGCTGACTACAATATGGTTGTCTTCAAGTTTAATGTAAACAAGTTTTTGAGGAGCCGTTCCATATAAGTAAACAAATTTACCGAATCTCCATTGCTAATGGTTACTATATTGTCTAATGCACCTTTGGCAGTCGGACTGACGTATACCCACAATTTGTTGTCTCTGCTTTTGTATTCAATGTATTTTGTGTCTTTCTTCCAAACCCTTACACGACCACTGCAACAACCTCAATAGCTTCGCCATCCAGATATACTTTATTGGCTTCATGAGACAAAATGCACCAAACATTGATGCTTTTTGTTTTTCTATTTCCTTTTGAAAAACTTCATCATGTTCTGCAAAACCAAAAACAACCCACCTTTTCCCTCTTCCTAATTCCCCTTTCTGTCTCCCCCCATCCCACTTCCTGACTGGTTTCCTAACTTAAAATGTACCAAACATTAATACTGTAACACTTTTCCCTTGTGGGAATGAAAATGCAGACACAAGACTGAACCCTTAAGCTTACTGTAAACTGTTTTTGACTCCTGGTGGGGGCATGAGACCAATGAATTCGTCAATCATTTTTATAACCACCGGCTGTGCTAAACCAACCAATGAAATCTTCCAAAGTTAATATAAAAATTGTCGAATTTTGGATTCAGTCAGTTCGCCGTTAACTCCATCACGGACCGCATTTGATTCTTGGCCGCCATCTTGGTTACTGCAAATTACACTCAGGATCTGATCTGAACTATGCCGCCATCTTTGTTCAACATAATGTCTCAACACTTAACAGTAACACTAATTATCTTTATTGTCTGCACGCTTGTGGAATTGTCTTCCATTTTCCTGCTTTCCAGCTGGCTACACTGTGGTTGTCTTCAAGTCTAACGTAAACAAGTTTTTGATGAGTCATTCCATACGAGTTAACAAATTTACCGAATTTCCATTACTAACGATTACTATATTGTCCAATTTCTACTGTACACTCTTTAACCCTTATCCTCGAGTGGCCTCTTGGCCTTCATAAGTGGTGATGCCTGTGTAAAAAAAAAAACCCCAAAAACTGTATTTCTCGTGGTTAACGGTGGCTCTGCGGGTTTGTTCCTTGCTAACGGAGTCAGAAACGGCTTCGTTGCTGGGTTCGAATCTCTCGAGCTGCAGTGATAGTGACACCCTGCACTGATAATTCCCGAAAGGATGAAACACTAGTGTCCATAGGTATTTAAAAAAATAATTATGGTGATAATTATATATAATAGAGAGAGAGAGAGAGAGAGAGAAATAGATATATATATATATAGAGAGAGAAATAGATATATATATAGAGAGAGAGAGAAATAGATATATATATATATATAGAGAGAGAGAGAGAAATAGATATATATATATATATAGAGAGAGAGAGAGAGAAATAGATATATATATATATATATATATATAGAGAGAGAAATATATATATATATATATATAGAGAGAGAGAGAGAGAGGGAAATAGATATATATATAGAGAGAGAGAGAGAGAGAGGGAAATAGATATATATATATATAGAGAGAGAGAGAGAGAGAGAAATAGATATATATATATATAGAGAGAGAGAGAGAGAGAAATAGATATATATATATATAGAGAGAGAGAGAGAAATAGATATATATATATATAGAGAGAGAGAGAGAAATAGATATATATATATATAGAGAGAGAGAGAGAGAAATAGATATATATATATATATAGAGAGAGAGAGAAATAGATATATATATATATATATAGAGAGAGAGAGAAATAGATATATATATATATAGAGAGAGAGAGAGAAATAGATATATATATATAGAGAGAGAGAGAGAGAAATAGATATATATATATAGAGAGAGAGAGAGAGAAATAGATATATATATATATATAGAGAGAGAGAAATAGATATATATATATAGAGAGAGAGAGAGAGAAATAGATATATATATATATAGAGAGAGAGAGAGAGAAATAGATATATATATATATATATAGAGAGAGAGAGAAATAGATATATATATATATATAGAGAGAGAGAGAAATAGATATATATATATATAGAGAGAGAGAGAGAGAATAGATATATATATATATATATAGAGAGAGAGATATAGATATATATATATATAGAGAGAGAGAAATAGATATATATATAGAGAGAGAGAGAAATAGAAAGGAACAAACCAAGTTATGTGTTCATCAACAGTTGCCATATTGTCCAATTTCTACTGTACACTCTTGAACCCTTATCCTCGAGTGGCCTCTTGGCCTTGATAAGTGGTGATGCCTATGTAAAAAAAAAAATTGGATACGTCACTTCCATTCTTTATCTTGATCGCTGGACATTGAACAAGACGCCCGCACATCCCACAGCTCTGCACCTTATGCTAGACAATGCATCACAAGAACTCCTACACGCATCATCGACCAGCACACACGCACTGCACATGCTCATTTTTTTCCTCTAAATAAATCTATATATTTACGAATCTCATAAATCGGTGACTTTCTGTGTATCATTACTTCTACATACGGCATAATCACGTTGATACACCGATTCCCGCTGGATCACCGAAGTTAAGCAACGTTGAACCTGGTCAGTACTAAATGGGTGACAATTTGGGACTTTCAGTGGATGCAACATGAATGCTATTTCCAAAATAACTGAATGCAACAAGAAAACTATTTCCAAAATAACTGGATACAACATGAATAGTATAAAAAAAAAATGAATGCAACAAGAAAACTATTTCCAAAATAACTGAATGCAACATGAATAGTATAAAAAAAAAACTGAATGCAACAAGAAAACTATTTCCAAAATAACTGGATGCAACATGAATACTATTTCCGAAATAACTGGATTCAGCATTAAATAACTCAAAAAGTGTTGATATGCCGTAAACAGATATACTTTATCCACATCTCAATTATGATTTGATTCCATTGTCTTGCACTTCTTGTACATAAATTCATTATTCTTTCTCAATATATGATTGCCTACATCACAAGATCTCCAGCTACACTATAACTGGAAATGTTTTCCCAATTAGTAAATCATTTCTCTCTGATAGGCTCATAAAAGTAGTGGTGGATGGGCACAAAGTCCCTCAAGGGTCCATCCTGGGCCCAACTCTCTTCCTCATCTACATCAATGATCTGCCAAAACACATACTTAGATCATTCGTTGGCATCTATGCTGATAAAACTACGATCTAAAGGCTGATAAAACTACGATCTAAAGGCCGTAAATGAGAAAGTTCTCTCTGATTCTCTCTCCTCTGACCTTGAGTGCGTGCTGCAGTGGGGGAAGAGGTGGCTGGCTACTTTTAATGCATCTAATACCAAGCTTCTTTCTTTACATCATCAACGCTCTGATCCCCATCTGGCATCAATTGAAATGGATGTCTCTCGTCTTGGGGAGGCTTCATGTTTTGACAAGCTTCTGGGCTTGACCTTTACTCCTGATCTTAAATGGAGCACATACATCAAATCTGTTGCCAAGGTCTCTGGGAAAAGTAGATATCTCACTACTGATGCAATTCTCTATGTAAAAGCCAAGTACGACTAAGGATGGAGTACTGCTGCCACATCTGGGAAGGAACTGCTAAAAACAGCTTATCCTACCTTGACAGAGTTCAAAATAGACTTCATATCTTAGTGGGGGATGCCCTTTTCTCTTCCCTGCAACCTCTCTCCCACAGAAGAAATGTTTCAAGCTCGTCTGAGCTTCAATCTCTGGTCCCCCCCATCGCCAATCTTTCGCAAAAAACACCCATCTAGCTGAAACCACTGGCAATAATTTTCCCCACTCTTTAACTGTGCCAAAATCCAAACGTAGATTCCACGAACAAAGCTTCTTTCTCAGAAGTGCCCGCCTGTGGAACTCTGTTCCGTTTGCCTGTTTCCCACCTGACTACAACTTGGATGTCTTCAAGTCCAACATAAACAAATTCCTGATGAACCGCCCCTTAAGTAATCCAATTCATCAAATCTCCATTACTAACGATAACTACAATATTATCCCGTTGATTACTGTACACGTAATAATCCTTATCCTCGAGTGGCCTCCAGGCCTGGATAAGTGGTGACTCCTATGTGAAAAAAGAGAGGGTAATTCTTGTGTGCCCAAATGCTTCTAAGTACCACAAAAACATTGATTTTTTCTTTTCTTTTTTTTTACTCTTTCACTCCAAACGAACGATGTTGCCACTTGGAATGTAACATTACTATTTGGGATCGTGTCTAACGGGGGACTGCGGAGAGTCGAACAGCGAGATGTTTGTTCACATTACATTTAAATATCTGCAGATTAATGCAGTCAGTGAAGCAGGAAACAAGGAAAAAATTCCAAAGTCTAACAGTTAAAGGGAAGAAGGAAGAGTAGAATGCTTTCCGGCATCTAGGGACATCAATAATGAAGGGGTGAGATTTTGCTTATTGTCGACTCTTTCTACTACAACCATTGATCACCACACATTCAAAGAAAAACAAAGACTTTTATTTAACTTCAATCATTGTAATACGTTTTATTGCGTGTGTGTGTGTGTGTGTGTGTGTGTATATATATATATATATATATATATGTATTCTTTTTGATTGTTGTTGTTGATTTATAAAGTTCATTTTAATATTTTTGTTGACTGTTTTTTGTTTCATTTTTTATTTTTTATCCAAAGCATATACCAATTTTTTTCAGCAGACTTGAAGCATTTTACTGAGAAATTAGAAAAAAATAAAAAATAAATTAAAAAAAATAATAATAATAAAAATGTTTGGAACCACAATTAAATTTTTTTCCCCCTTATAGAAAAAAAATACATTTTTCTCTTTTATTTTCACTTTAAAAGACTGTGTGGGGTTATTTTGAGAGGTGGGGGAGGGAAATATTTATATATAATTTTTTTTTTTTCCATTAAAAAAATTATTTTTTTCACTTTAATTAATTTATTTATATTTTTTTTGGTTTTTTATTTCGTCCATTTTTCTTTTTTTAAATTTGGAATGGGTTGTGGTTGAGGATGTTTTAAAAAAATCATATATAAACATTAAAAAAAATGAAAACATTGTCTTTTTATTCTTAAAAAAATTGGGATTGTATGTTTTTTTTACTTCATTTCAAAGCATATAGTTTTCTGGTTTTTTTTTTGGTTTTTTTTCAAATCTTTCTAAAATTTGTTGAACTTTTGGAGGAGGTCATCATTTCCGTCATAAATTAAATAACGCTGTAAAACGGGAGGATGAGAGGTCAACTCGTTAAAACAAACAAAAAACGACAAAACATCTACAAGAATGAAGGTAAAATGTTTAGAGAAAGAACATAGAAAGAAGGATCAAATATGTCACTGAATTGCATGAGCCGTAAAAAAAAAACAAAAAAAAACCTTATCCCCAAGTAGCCTCCGGGCCTTGATAATGGTGACTTCCATGTAAAAGAAAATGGAAGAATCTAGGATCATTTAACAAACGAAAGGAAAATTGATGAATTAATAATGCCCAAATTTTCTTAATCTAATTCCTAAAACTTCTTATATCATTCTCCATTTTTTTTTTTTCAAACTGCATCTCCACCGAAACACAAGGTCACAGAGTGGCACTAGGCAGATCAAATGATTACATTTTTTTTATGGATCATTCTTTTCTGAGCCTATTAAAATAGCTACCACTTGGCAGGCGTAAGTCGACTTAAAGTGTCCTTGTACGCATGCGCAAATATACATTTTTACATTAAAGTTGGTTCTTTTTTAACTGTCTCATATCTGTCTTATTTAAGATCATATGCGTTTTGTTTATTTATCGCGGACTATTTTCCTCGTCTTTATTAGTTGTTGTTTCGTGACGTTTTCGCCAACTATTCCTCTGGCCTTTGTCAAGTGGTTACCGCGACGGGATAGGAACTCCGTATCTCCTAACTGCATTCTCAGCAATTACTGCCTTCCATAGTTGTCGTCTAAAAAATAAATCATTAAATAATACTCATCTTAATAAGCATTCCAATTAATTAAATTATATAAACGTTTTATAGTGTGTAAAAACACCAAAAACTTTTCCAGATAGGTAGAAGAGTAACTTATCTTACATAACATTTGTTATATTTTTTACCACCTTTTTTTAATCTCTGTGGATTGTAAAACAAACCCTGCTGTTTCTATTTTTATTACTACTAATCTTATATATGGCATAATCACGTTGACACACCGGTTCTCGCCAGATCACAGAGGTTAAGCAACATTGAACCTAGCCAGTACGAGATGGGTGACCATTTGGGAATTCTAGGCACTGTGTGTGCTTTCCGCTTGTCTCGGCATTTGTATCCAGTTGTCCTGAACGTCCACTTGCCACTGGTATTCAACAATGTCGACTCAGAGGAGGTGGGGCTGGAGATTGCCCAACTCTTGCCACAAAAATTTCATGTGCAGGCACCCTTACCATGGGTATCCTTAGTCTGTCAAGACTGAAGGAAGCCTTGTAATACTAATCGTAATTAGTCTGTCTAGAAATGTAATCGATTAACTAAAATAATATGAGAGTTCAATAGAAACGTTGTTTTAATTTGAATAAAATATGCACGGCTCTATACAGACTTCTTTCTCCATGTGAATTTTATTCTATTCAAATTAAAACAACGTTTCTATTGAACTCTCATTCTTGACGTTATTCTTACGTTACCTTCAAACATTTCAAAATACCACCGCCAGATACAATGCAAGGCTCTAAATTTACAGCATGGCAAGGAAGAAGAAAAGGAAAATAAGAAAAAAAAAACAGAAGATGGAGTATACCTCTGAAAAATATTTGTGATGAATTTCAAACAAGTAAAATATTTGTTTAATTTCCTAATATTACATTATGATTTGGCTTTCAAGCGCACTTGATGCGTATTTTATTTTATATAAATAATATATTAACTTTAACCATTTATTTGATATTATTTGATTCAAGGATGGAAAAAATTCACCAGATAAAAGTATATATACCGTACTTTGTGGTAATTGCATCAAGTCCAGGGTAATTGCACCAAAGTGCTCTTTTGGCAACCACGCATATAAAGAGGACTTCTTTTTTTTAGTTGATGCAATTACCCCAAAGTAGGGTATACATTTTTTATTAAATGATTAATAATTGGCAAAAAAATATAGAAACAGTTTTAAACGATTTTTATTAATCGTCTGTGATTTCTTTTATTTATTTAATAATTTAAAATGCAAAAAAAAAAAAAATTTAAAAACAGTTTTTTTTTTTTTTGTTGTTTTCTTTTTGGCTCAACAGTGTTCCGGTATTAACATTTGTAATAACAGGTTAATTTGATTCCCAAAATATATGGTGGAATTAAGAAACGAAAAAAGAATGGAGAGAATGGAAAATGATCTGTATGCCTAACTATATCAGTTTTAGAAGTTTCCAGGCGATGAGAATGGGGGAGAACTGAACATTGCCCCCCCCCCAAAAAAAATTTTAAGCAATAAAAAATAATGAATATATTGATAGAAGAAGAAACACTGTTGGGTGAAGGGTGGGGGTAAGAAAACAGGAAATAATTTTTTTTTTGGGGGGGGGGAGGGTTAAATTGATTAGATATTAGGGAGGTAGAGGAGAAAAGAGGAAGAAGAAGAAGATCCGGGAAGAGAAGGGGAAAGAAAGAGAGAGCAGATCTGAAAATAAAGAAAAGATCTGGAGAGAGAGAGGGGGTATGGAAGAGGAAGACGAAATCCGGGAAGAGGGGGGGAGGGTATGGACATAAAAAAACATTTAAGCAATCAAAAATAATTAATATTTTGATAAAATAACATTGTTGGGGGAGGAGGTAGGAAAACAGGAAAGAGTTTTTTTTAGAGGGGGGGAGGAGGGATTAAATTAATTAGATATGATTTGGAGAGAGAGGAGAGTGAGGAGGAGAGAGAGAGAGTGGCTGGGAGAAGAGGAAGAAAAAGATCCAGGGAAGAGAGCAGGGGAAGGGAAAGAGAGAAAAGATCTGGGGAGAAAATGAAGAGCAAGGAAGAGGGAGGGAGAGAAAATGGGAAGAGAGAGAGAGAGCAGTTTGAAATATAGGAAGACATAAGGCAGACTATGGATGGGATGAAGATAGAGAAAAAGGTCAGAAGGTCAGTGAGGGTCATCAAAGGTCAAGGCAAACAGGCTGGCATTATTATGGCAGGAACTTTATTTGCTTTACATCAACTCGATTTGAGTCATTTAAAGCGGAAACTATACATTTTTGCAAAAGATTGCATAAGATTCAGTTGAAAGCAAGTTACTATTTTACCCTTGAAGGGAGTAGGGGTTAATACCTTTCGCAATAGTATTAGTGCATAGTTAGACATAGTAGATATGACAGAATTTTGATGTGGCATAGCTGATTCAATAGTCCATAATGGCGTCCATTAATCGCAGCCCTCTCTCAAGATATGGAGGCATAATTGATGGAAATAAAGAAAAACTGGAGGAATAATAGATGGAGGTAAAATAGATGGAGGTATAATAGATGGAATCGCTCATTTTTTTTTTAAAATCAAATCGATTGATTGCCTGCTCTAGTTGGGGACCTATTGCGGTGCATCGAAAGCTTAACATGCTTTCCTGCAGTGACTTAATCCACAATATGTTATAGTCTTCATTGCACTGTAGAGAATCTATTGTTAATTCTATAAAATTATTTTTATATATACTGGCTTGAATTCAAGTTTAAAATACAAAACTCAAGTATCATGCTTCAATTGTGCTCTAAACAGAAACATTCAGTTCGAACGCGATCCTGTCGTATAAAAGAACCTACTGTTGATTTTATGAAATTATTTTTACATAATCGCTTGAATCAAATTTAAACATACAAACTTCAAATATCATGGTTCACTTGTGCTTTAAAAAGGAAGCATTCATTTCGAACGTGCCCCTGTCATATAAAAGAATGCACAGTCGATTTTATAAGGTGGGCCTTTCTGCTTGTGTGGTGATAAAACTTCTCACGTGCACTTGTGATGTTAGGTTGTATAAAAGTGTTAACTTTGGTCAAATTCGGACTGTACTTTCTTTAATCGGATTTTTTTTGAATTATCGATTTTCATTACTCATCAGTCGTATTTCAATATAATACCTATGTAAGAACATCCACAGACAGATCAATAAAATAATCGGCCTAGCTGTTTCTGAGTTTATAGGGAACAAACTCTCTCTCACACACTCACACACACTTGCATAAACACACACACACACACTCACTCGCATAAACAGACACATACACTCACGCACATACTTGTATAAACACACACACTCACACATACACTACTCGCATAAACACACACATACACTCACAAAAACACACACATGCACACACTCGCATAAACACACACACACTCGCATAAACAAACACATACACTCACGCACATACTCGCATAAACACACACACACTCACCCACACACTCGCATAGACACACACGTACACTCACAAACACACACTCACATATACACACACACATACACTCACACACACTCGCATAAACACATACTCACACACACACACATTCGCATAAACAAACACACAAACAAACAAACACAAAAACAAACATACTAACACAGCTCCTTTTATACAATAGTAGAGAAATAGATATTTAGCATTTATTGATGGAACATGAAATGAACTTGGCCTTCGGGCCAGGATCAAAGTGTAGTATCCTTCATGACGCAGTTTTTTTTTATTTTTGTTACTGACCAGAGTGTCCCCCTTTTTTGGGGAGCTGGTTTCCCTCCACACTAAAAACCGACCTTATGTCTAACTCTGCCCTCGAGGGGAGGCAATGAAAAAAAAAAAAACGAGATTGAGGAAAGTTTTTAAATTTCATTTTTGGCTAGGAGTAAACTCACCATCGTAAAATTGTTGTCTTTTCTGTAAATTGGGGATCATCTAAGTCCATTAAAGCCATAGAATGACTGCGGTATTTTGGCGAGAGTGTCTGGTGTTGGATGAGTCTAAAAAGTAGAGGCAAAGTTGCATGTTCACCGACCTCCAATTTTTTACCCCCGCCTCCCGATTCGGATTTCATGTCTAAGCAGAAAGGAAAAATTTCGACCTGTTATATTTTATTGCGTAAATCATTGTAAAGTTTTTGTTTATGTTAAATAAATTGGTCAGGAGCAAAGTGTAGTAACTGTTCTATTACTGCACTTTATTTTTCTGTCCTTGGTCAGTGAAAGAGAAATTTGTCTAGATGGAGGCAATTTAAATTTTTGCTCTAAGCCAGTGTTGCATTTTGGGCAATTGTTTTTATTTCGCCCTCTATGTTAAAAACTGACCTCGTAACTTAACTCTGCTCTCGTGGGGAGGCAAGTAAATAAGAAGAGTGTCTTCTCAACGGGGTCTGCAAATGCATTTGAGAGCGATAAGAGACGCATAAATACTTCAACTAGTATCTCATTTCACCTTGAGAAAGAGAGAGAGAGAGAGACACACAGAAAAGGAGTAGGAGAAGTAAAACAAAAAAAAGGAACCACAAATAAGGAATCATACCAGCGACCCCCTTTTACATAGTGCTATAAAATGATGGATTTGCACTCCTCCGCTCTGAATATTGTCGACCCTCGAGTTTGGACAATGGGTGTGTTTTGCCCTGAAGCTTGCGAACCTTACGCCCCTCCTGCAAAAAGGCACGTGATTCTAACATAAATGGCGGCCTACAAGTCAGGGAGGAGGTAGACGATGAGGAGGCAGTGGCAGCAGTGGATGTTGGGACATGGTGGGAAGTAGGGGGAGAGGAGGAGGCGGACGTGGATGTCACAGATGTTGAAGTTGTCGTCGACACAGAGTGCAGACAGGGAGCTGGTCCGGTCGACCCCCCAGTCTTACACTGCGTGTTTTGCGACCACCACTGGATATTTTGAACGTTTGAGGCCTGCGTATTTACAGAACCTGTCTGGGTCACGCACTTTGTGCTAGCAGTTGCAAAATTGCCACCGGGAGTAGCTGTAGAAGAGGAAGTGGCAGTAGTGATGGATGCGGTAGTCACGGCAACAGAAGCCAATGCCGTCGTGGTGGTGGTGGTAGGAGTAATGGAAGAGGTGGTTGAGAAAGGCGTGGCTGTTGAAAGATGGGTGAGTTTGTGAGATGTCGACGTCAAAGTCGTCGACGTAAGCGGCTTCGATACGCCAACGCTGGAAGAACTTTCTGCTGCCGATGAAGAAGGGCAGTCCGTAGCACCAAATGTGTTTGGAAGTACTTGAGAAGCGGAACAGTGAAGACCAGATTTCTGTTCCGATGGGGCAATTTTCTTCGGAGAGGTATGAAACGGTGTACCTAACATACTCTGACCCACAACCTCAGACATCTTAGTTTGAAGCCCCCCGCCGTCACCTGAAGAGATGGCTGGTGTTGGGCTATCGCCGCGTTGTGTTGTGGCAGTACCGGTTTCTAATTCTTTGACCAGATTTGGGTCAAATTTACCGACAAGGTGGCGAACGGTTTTCCCGTCTCCAAGCGGTAAGTCAACCCCTTCCGGTGGAACAGCCAACATCGATTCATCCATACTTTTAGCTTTTAGAATTCGGACTCTTTCAGGGTCAACATGCGTCACGGTACTTTTGTCGCTTGGGTGAACGTTCTTTGATCCGGAGTCCTTACTGCCGGCAACTGCATGGCACTCGGATTGTCTCTCGATGAAATGGCAAGACAATGGCGAATCACGGGCATTGGACATGGCAGCCCCTTCAAACAGGTGCGACTTGGATGCAGAGAGATCTTTGATGATGTTGGGCGGTGGTTCCTTAGACCTCTGTTCGATGTGCTTCGTCATCTTTGTCACACATCCGGACAAGATGGATGGCTCTTCTGAGGACGACAGCACATTTGCATTGACAGCAGACGCTTGTTCTTTACTAGGTAGGGTAACCGGGGTTGTCTTTGAATGGCACGGATCATGATCCTGGTCCAGATCTGTCTGTGATTTATCGTCAGATCCCTGAAACTCCTGTTTTCTTAAAGCTTTCGGCGTAAGCTGCGCAGTTGTGGTGGTGTTAACGGCGTCGACACCTGCTGGCGTGCTAGCTGTATTTTTCGGATTGACACAGGTTGATGTGGTTTTGCTAGCAGTTGTGCTGGGAATGTTGGCAGTGGATGCGGCAGTGGTAGTTGTTGGAGGTGTAGATGAGGGTGGCATAACTTTCGAGGAAGTTGCCTGAACCCCCAAGGCAGTAGTCAGGGTGGTTTGGTTCGGGCTTTCTGACAGGCCAGCCAGATCTTCCGTTTCTTTGTCGAAGGACTCTTTTGCCAAGCATTCATAATCTGTAAAAGATGAAAGAAAATTAATTCAATAAAAATGCTGTTCTCAAATATAACAGTCACTGGGCCAGGATTTTATTTTGGAAATGATATGAAAGTAGGTATCACAAACCAGCCTAGAGTTTAGCATGCAAAAATGGGTAAATAAGTGAAAGTTCTTTTAATTTCAACTTGTAATAACTCATTTTTTTTTAAGGGTATTTTATAAAATTTGGACGTAAACAAAATTTAACCTTTTCTCTTCATGTAACGTAGTCGTCACACGCGTTTTCAGGAGAAAGCATATCCCTTTATAAAAATTGTTATAAAATATTTACTTTATAATGTTAGATATAGAGACGTGCCAATGTACATTTGAAATCCGAGTTGTGCACCCACGCACATTCCAGATGGAATTGATCTACATTTTTGTGTTTCATAAAAATGACTGGAATTGTAATCCATCTATATATATCTATAAAAGTGAACGTGTCTGTGTGCGTGTCTGTGTACATTTCCCTATGAAATAACTCTGTCAATTTTTAGTCTACAGACTCGAAATTTGATTTACAGGGTACTGAGCTTTGGGAAAATTGATGTGATCGGTTTTTGGCCAGAAATTTGGCGATTAAGAGGTCAAAGTTCAACGATTTGACCTTTGAGAACTCTACCAAACTCCTCCGACAATTTTGGGTCTACACACTTAAAATTTTAGATATAGGTTTCTTGGACATGGATCTAACTTAATAACTTGATTTGAGCACAAAACAATA
>NC_136527.1:93588879-93604357 GCF_053919585.1 Euprymna scolopes | reverse complement strand
ATTTTCGAGTTTGGAGCCATTGTCGAGTCTCACAAGATGACTGTAAAATATCAGACACTTCTTTATTGTTCTAACGTAAAACTGTGCGCTACTTTTGTTTGTGTTAAATAAACGTTTTAAAATAAGTTAAAACAACATTTTCTCATATATTTATTTGTTCACTACTTTTTCGTTTTGTTCTTATTGAATGCGAAATATTCGCCGTGGAATTTCCACGGGTCACGATTATTTCGTTTTATTAATCTTAAGTTTCATAGAATAAAAAGTTCAGACACAACTTTGTCGAGCCATTTTTTAAAACTTACGTTTGACCCCGGCACGTGCAGTGCAGAGAACACGACCCTTTCTCTCCTTCCCCCACTTTCTCTCTTCTTTAGCTTGGTGACAAGCGAATGCTTATGTGTGCGTGCGTGCGTGCGTGTGTGTGTGTGTGTGTGTGTGCGTGCGTGCGTGCGACGTGCCAACGTCAAACGAAGTTTAAATTAAAATTCATTTCGTCGGTTTCAACAAAATTTTAAAAAAATAAAAACTTTTTCCCGACCGGCCGGATTAGGGTTGTGAGGTGTGGTTAGAGTTTATGAAAATAAATGTTAGCAATAAAAACTTTTTAAAACCAAGTTAGAAAAAGGAACACAATTTGCTTCCCCACCAAATTATCGTATTATTGGAGGCCCCGATTCTTCTTTTTTTTAAGCGATGTAATAAACCATATTTTTGAGTAGGTTTCCTCCACTCTTTATTTTGGTGTGTATATTTTTCATGTTGCAAAAATGCTTCCGGGAGATCTTTTTAGGATTCTAAACGTTTACTTTTTTTTACACTTTTTATTATCTTCGAAAAATGTACACAAATGTAAACAAGCAGTTTACGAGTTGAAAGGCATCGTTAAAATATTTTTTAGCGAGTTCTTTAAATTTTATATTTTTATTTCGTCGTCTTCAAGTCCAATGTAAACAAGTTCTTGATAAGCCGTTCCTCTTAAGTAATCCAATTTACAAAATTTATACTTCTAACGATTACTATGATATTGTCCCATTGACTACTGCACACTCTTTAAACCCTCGAGTGGTCTCTGGGCCTTGATAAGTAGTGATTCCTTTGTAAAACAAAAATATTTCAATACTTTGATGTGCTAGTTTTCCTTTTCATTTAAAAATGCACGCATTAATAAAACTGTCTTGAAAACTATTTGTCTGTGCTAACTTTCCTTGCGATATTCGTTTTCAGCATACCTGAACAAACTGAGGGTTGGCCCCTTTCATATGCCGCCTGTTTAAACATGGTCGCCAGTGATTTACATTTCAAAATACACGCATGAATAAAACTAGCTCCAAAACTATTTGTCTCTGTTAATTTTCCTTGCGATATTCGTTTTCAGCATACCTGAACAAACTGAGGGTTGGCCCCTTTCATATGCCGCCTGCTCAAACATGGTCGCCAGTGATTTACATTTCACAATACACGCATTAATAAAACTAGCTCCAAAACTATTTGTCTCTGCTAATTTGCCTTGCGATATTCGTTTTCAGCATACCTGAACAAACTGAACAGTACGAGTTTTCCGGGTACGGTTATTCCGGAGACGAGTTTTCCCGGGACAAGTTTTCCGGGCACTGGTATAAGTGCTATGGATTCATCAGAGCACATCTCATTAAAGTACTTGTAAACAGGGATGCAACACTGAGGCGATGGGACAGACTTTGGAGATTGGCCGTTAGCACGAGGCCTATTAGATTAGATACTCTTTTTGTTTTTGTTTTTGTGCTCAACGATAAAAACCGACTTCTTCATTTGTGTTTGCTTCTCATTTTAACTTTTGCTCTAATAAGAGTTTCGCTAATGTGAAAAAGAAAACATGTTCGAACGTTTGCTGACGTTTATTGGATGTGTTGCTACCAGTATTTTGCTTAATTTTCGAGTTTGGAGCCATTGTCGAGTCTCACAAGATGACTGTAAAATATCAGACACTTCTTTATTGTTCTAACTTAAAACTGTGCGCTACTTTTGTTTGTGTTAAATAAACGTTTTAAAATAAGTTAAAACAACATTTTCTCATATATTTATTTGTTCACTACTTTTTCGTTTTGTTCTTATTGAATGCGAAATATTCGCCGTGGAATTTCCACGGGTCACGATTATTTCGTTTTATTAATCTTAAGTTTCATAGAATAAAAAGTTCAGACACAACTTTGTCGAGCCATTTTTTAAAACTTACGTTTGACCCCGACACGTGCAGTGCAGAGAACACGACCCTTTCTCTCCTTCCCCCACTTTCTCTCTTCTTTAGCTTGGTGACAAGCGAATGCTTATGTGTGCGTGTGTATGTGTGTGTATGTGTCTGTGCGTGCGTGCGTGCGACGTGCCAACGTCAAACGAAGTTTACATTAAAATTCATTTCGTCGGTTTCAACAAATTTTAAAAAAATAAAAACGTTTTTCCCTGACCGGCCGGATTAGGGTTGTGAGGAATGGTTAGAGTTTATGAAAATAAATGTTAGCAATAAAAACTTTTTAAAACCAAGTTAGAAAAAGGAACACAATTTGCTTCCCCACCAAATTATCGTATTATTGGAGGCCCCGATTCTTCTTTTTTTTAAGCGATGTAATAAACCATATTTTTGAGTAGGTTTCCTCCACTCTTTATTTTGGTGTGTATATTTTTCATGTTGCAAAAATGCTTCCGGGAGATCTTTTTAGGATTCTAAACGTTTACTTTTTTTTACACTTTTTATTATCTTCGAAAAATGTACACAAATGTAAACAAGCAGTTTACGAGTTGAAAGGCATCGTTAAAATATTTTTTAGCGAGTTCTTTAAATTTTATATTTTTATTTCGTCGTCTTCAAGTCCAATGTAAACAAGTTCTTGATAAGCCGTTCCTCTTAAGTAATCCAATTTACAAAATTTATACTTCTAACGATTACTATGATATTGTCCCATTGACTACTGCACACTCTTTAAACCCTCGAGTGGTCTCTGGGCCTTGATAAGTAGTGATTCCTTTGTAAAACAAAAATATTTCAATACTTTGATGTGCTAGTTTTCCTTTTCATTTAAAAATGCACGCATTAATAAAACTGTCTTGAAAACTATTTGTCTGTGCTAACTTTCCTTGCGATATTCGTTTTCAGCATACCTGAACAAACTGAGGGTTGGCCCCTTTCATATGCCGCCTGTTTAAACATGGTCGCCAGTGATTTACATTTCAAATTACACGCATTAATAAAACTTGCTCCAAAACTATTTCTCTCTGCTAATTTTCCTTGCGATATTCGTTTTCAGCATACCTGAACAAACTGAACGGTAATGAAGGGGAATGTACACAGACACGCACACAGACACGTTCACTTTTATAGATATATATAGATGGATTACAATTCCAGTCATTTTTATGAAACACAAAAATGTTGATCAATTCCATCTGGAATGTGCGAACCTACCTTTTTCGCGGCAGTCCTGGCAATGCTCTCAATGTAATTGGTCCAACTCATTTTTCATGTGAACGTTAGGCCGAGGAGTTTAAAAGATGTACCTTCGGATAAAGAGTCTTTGGCTATTGCTATTGGTGATAGAGAAGGTTTCTTGTAGTTATTGAAGGAAACAAGTTTAATCTTGGCAGCATTGAATGTGACCAACCATTTTTGTCCCCCATTCCACTACAGATTGGAGGTCATCCTCTAGTGTTTTTGCCATTTCTTGCTTACCTTTGAGTTTTGTGTCTTTTATTTTTATTTTTTTCTTTCCTGTAGGTCAAGTTGCCATGAACTGACTGCTGTGGGTCTCTTTCATGAAGAAACAAAAAAGAACCCTGTCCAAAGGTCATCGAGCTTGGGATCAGAAAGTGACCGCTCACGGTTAGAACGGACGAAACGACGGAAGACTTGCACCCCGATTTTGTCACCAGGAAATTTTGGTTCATCCGAGCTTCTTTTTTATCAGCAGTCAGGGTCGTTGGATTGCGGCGATTTGTTTCCCGACGAGGGGCCCAACTCGGAAATGCTCCACCCTTTGTACCCTGCTGCTGCTGCTGCTGCTGGTGTGGAGGACCACCTGTTGTCGTCTTATACTGAGAAGAGCCACGTTAAGGATATCATGGTCTACCGTTACGGTGCTGAACAAGTTGAGATTACAGGAGGTAGTGTTCGCAGAACAATGAAAAGTGGGTTGACATTTTCATTATTATTATCATTATTTATAATTTATTTATTACTAGGGGGGGGGTACCCGGCATTGCCCGGGTGTTTGGAGGTGTGTGTGTATTTTAGTAAATGAAAAAAACTGACCCCCTCTCTGTAGAAAAGTGCCCAGTTGAGGCTGAAGGAATGAATGTTTTTAGCTAATTGTTTGATATTTGTTGTCCGAAGGGTCGAGCTTCGAAACGATACTGATCTCGTGAAAATCTGTCGCCTCTGTCGAAAATTTTAGGCAGACATACAAACATACATACATACATTTAAACAGGCTGGTGAGATATATATTATTCCTTAATTGGAATTCATTTTTGAGATGAGCATCATATATATTAATTTATTTTATTTCGGACTATTATTCTCATCTTTATTAGTTGTTGTTTTTCATCTTTTATTGGTTTGTTTATTCACAACGTTTCGGCCAACTATTCCTCTGGCCTTCGTCAGGTGGTAACCGCGACGGATAGGAACTTTGAATCTCCTAACTGCATTCTCAGCCATCACTGCCATCCGTAGTTGTTGTCGTCTCACCACAGTTTTGGCCAAGTAAACCTCTGGCACGCTGGTGAGATTTATATTCTGGATTAACGAGTGGGAGGGGCACCTGGCATTGCTCGGTGGTAAAATTCAGTTTAAAGAAAAAACTCATCAGGCAGAAGTGAAACCAAAAGCAAAATAGAAATGCTGCAAGGATGCCCCGGCGTTGCCCGGTCATAAATAATTTTTTTTTTTTTTTGATTTGTGAGATTGCGGTCATTAAAAGAGAAAATAAAACGGGACTTGGGTGCCATCAGCCAGAAGCAAAACAGAAAGCAAAATTTTGTAAGCAGAAGAAAATAAATTGATTACGTTACGAGTGCATTATCGATATGACCAGGAGGATACGGATGCTATAACGCCACAAATTTAGCTTTTTAAAGCAGAAGATCATGATGATGGTTTGCGCGTGTGCGGCTTGCAAACTGCGTCAAAAGCAAGGGTTTTTTTATCTGGCTTCCCCTTCAAGCAAAACAACGTTTCTGCATGAAATAATTAACAATTTTTTTTCAATATTATTATAAAATTAATAATTAATTATTTATTAAGTATTGTAATACATATATTATTAATTATTATTTTATTATGTGTGTTATTGAATGTATATGTAATGTATATAATATATACACATTGAAAATTTTTTGTCACTATTCTTAAAATCAGTATAGATGAATTTCAAAGTATAAGTTTTATTTACGATTAAGCTTTTTGTTTATTGACAAATAGAGGGAGAGACAGAGAGCATGAGAGATGCTAATTATGTGGGGTTGGTTGGTGTGTGGCTCGCTGACGGAGAGATGTCAAAATGTCAATCATGCTCACTGCTGTCAGTCTGCTCTCTACTATTTTCTATCGTTTATTTTCCCCTTATATAGTGATAAATCGACATTCCTGGAATTATAAACATCAAAATACCACATTCTTCTTTTTTATTTTGCATTGTGCAATTCATAACTTCTGACTTTCGAATGTAAACAGTTCTTTGTTTTTGTGATGACTAGCATTTCAGCCCAGTGTTGCCCATGTGTTTGGAAGTGTATGTTGAACAAAAAAAAAAAGCGGTCAAATTTTTTTAACTTTGACCCCTATTATTACCCCTTAAAATTTATTGTTTTGTGCTCAAATCAAGTTATTAAGTTAGATCCATGTCCAAGAAACCTATATCTAAAATTTTAAGTGTGTAGACCCAAAATTGTCGGAGGAGTTTGGTAGAGTTCTCAAAGGTCAAATCGTTGAACT
Organism: Euprymna scolopes; assembly: GCF_053919585.1. Taxonomy (NCBI): domain Eukaryota; kingdom Metazoa; phylum Mollusca; class Cephalopoda; order Sepiida; family Sepiolidae; genus Euprymna; species Euprymna scolopes. The sequence continues at coordinate 93,598,392 of NC_136527.1, read as the reverse complement.
TTGACCTCTTAATCGCCAAATTTCTGGCCAAAAACCGATCACATCAATTTTCCCAAAGCTCAGTACCCTGTAAATCAAATTTCGAGTCTGTAGACTAAAAATTGACAGAGTTATTTCATAGGGAAATGTACACAGACACGCACACAGACACGTTCACTTTTATAGATATATATAGATGGATTACAATTCCAGTCATTTTTATGAAACACAAAAATGTAGATCAATTCCATCTGGAATGTGCGTGGGTGCACAACTCGGATTTCAAATGTACATTGGCACGTCTCTATATCTAACATTATAAAGTAAATATTTTATAACAATTTTTATAAAGGGATATGCTTTCTCCTGAAAACGCGTGTGACGACTACGTTACATGAAGAGAAAAGGTTAAATTTTGTTTACGTCCAAATTTTATAAAATACCCTTAAAAAAAAATGAGTTATTACAAGTTGAAATTAAAAGAACTTTCACTTATTTACCCATTTTTGCATGCTAAACTCTAGGCTGGTTTGTGATACCTACTTTCATATCATTTCCAAAATAAAATCCTGGCCCAGTGACTGTTATATTTGAGAACAGCATTTTTATTGAATTAATTTTCTTTCATCTTTTACAGATTATGAATGCTTGGCAAAAGAGTCCTTCGACAAAGAAACGGAAGATCTGGCTGGCCTGTCAGAAAGCCCGAACCAAACCACCCTGACTACTGCCTTGGGGGTTCAGGCAACTTCCTCGAAAGTTATGCCACCCTCATCTACACCTCCAACAACTACCACTGCCGCATCCACTGCCAACATTCCCAGCACAACTGCTAGCAAAACCACATCAACCTGTGTCAATCCGAAAAATACAGCTAGCACGCCAGCAGGTGTCGACGCCGTTAACACCACCACAACTGCGCAGCTTACGCCGAAAGCTTTAAGAAAACAGGAGTTTCAGGGATCTGACGATAAATCACAGACAGATCTGGACCAGGATCATGATCCGTGCCATTCAAAGACAACCCCGGTTACCCTACCTAGTAAAGAACAAGCGTCTGCTGTCAATGCAAATGTGCTGTCGTCCTCAGAAGAGCCATCCATCTTGTCCGGATGTGTGACAAAGATGACGAAGCACATCGAACAGAGGTCTAAGGAACCACCGCCCAACATCATCAAAGATCTCTCTGCATCCAAGTCGCACCTGTTTGAAGGGGCTGCCATGTCCAATGCCCGTGATTCGCCATTGTCTTGCCATTTCATCGAGAGACAATCCGAGTGCCATGCAGTTGCCGGCAGTAAGGACTCCGGATCAAAGAACGTTCACCCAAGCGACAAAAGTACCGTGACGCATGTTGACCCTGAAAGAGTCCGAATTCTAAAAGCTAAAAGTATGGATGAATCGATGTTGGCTGTTCCACCGGAAGGGGTTGACTTACCGCTTGGAGACGGGAAAACCGTTCGCCACCTTGTCGGTAAATTTGACCCAAATCTGGTCAAAGAATTAGAAACCGGTACTGCCACAACACAACGCGGCGATAGCCCAACACCAGCCATCTCTTCAGGTGACGGCGGGGGGCTTCAAACTAAGATGTCTGAGGTTGTGGGTCAGAGTATGTTAGGTACACCGTTTCATACCTCTCCGAAGAAAATTGCCCCATCGGAACAGAAATCTGGTCTTCACTGTTCCGCTTCTCAAGTACTTCCAAACACATTTGGTGCTACGGACTGCCCTTCTTCATCGGCAGCAGAAAGTTCTTCCAGCGTTGGCGTATCGAAGCCGCTTACGTCGACGACTTTGACGTCGACATCTCACAAACTCACCCATCTTTCAACAGCCACGCCTTTCTCAACCACCTCTTCCATTACTCCTACCACCACCACCACGACGGCATTGGCTTCTGTTGCCGTGACTACCGCATCCATCACTACTGCCACTTCCTCTTCTACAGCTACTCCCGGTGGCAATTTTGCAACTGCTAGCACAAAGTGCGTGACCCAGACAGGTTCTGTAAATACGCAGGCCTCAAACGTTCAAAATATCCAGTGGTGGTCGCAAAACACGCAGTGTAAGACTGGGGGGTCGACCGGACCAGCTCCCTGTCTGCACTCTGTGTCGACGACAACTTCAACATCTGTGACATCCACGTCCGCCTCCTCCTCTCCCCCTACTTCCCACCATGTCCCAACATCCACTGCTGCCACTGCCTCCTCATCGTCTACCTCCTCCCTGACTTGTAGGCCGCCATTTATGTTAGAATCACGTGCCTTTTTGCAGGAGGGGCGTAAGGTTCGCAAGCTTCAGGGCAAAACACACCCATTGTCCAAACTCGAGGGTCGACAATATTCAGAGCGGAGGAGTGCAAATCCATCATTTTATAGCACTATGTAAAAGGGGGTCGCTGGTATGATTCCTTATTTGTGGTTCCTTTTTTTTGTTTTACTTCTCCTACTCCTTTTCTGTGTGTCTCTCTCTCTCTCTCTTTCTCAAGGTGAAATGAGATACTAGTTGAAGTATTTATGCGTCTCTTATCGCTCTCAAATGCATTTGCAGACCCCGTTGAGAAGACACTCTTCTTATTTACTTGCCTCCCCACGAGAGCAGAGTTAAGTTACGAGGTCAGTTTTTAACATAGAGGGCGAAATAAAAACAATTGCCCAAAATGCAACACTGGCTTAGAGCAAAAATTTAAATTGCCTCCATCTAGACAAATTTCTCTTTCACTGACCAAGGACAGAAAAATAAAGTGCAGTAATAGAACAGTTACTACACTTTGCTCCTGACCAATTTATTTAACATAAACAAAAACTTTACAATGATTTACGCAATAAAATATAACAGGTCGAAATTTTTCCTTTCTGCTTAGACATGAAATCCGAATCGGGAGGCGGGGGTAAAAAATTGGAGGTCGGTGAACATGCAACTTTGCCTCTACTTTTTAGACTCATCCAACACCAGACACTCTCGCCAAAATACCGCAGTCATTCTATGGCTTTAATGGACTTAGATGATCCCCAATTTACAGAAAAGACAACAATTTTACGATGGTGAGTTTACTCCTAGCCAAAAATGAAATTTAAAAACTTTCCTCAATCTCGTTTTTTTTTTTTTCATTGCCTCCCCTCGAGGGCAGAGTTAGACATAAGGTCGGTTTTTAGTGTGGAGGGAAACCAGCTCCCCAAAAAAGGGGGACACTCTGGTCAGTAACAAAAATAAAAAAAAACTGCGTCATGAAGGATACTACACTTTGATCCTGGCCCGAAGGCCAAGTTCATTTCATGTTCCATCAATAAATGCTAAATATCTATTTCTCTACTATTGTATAAAAGGAGCTGTGTTAGTATGTTTGTTTTTGTGTTTGTTTGTTTGTGTGTTTGTTTATGCGAATGTGTGTGTGTGTGAGTATGTGTTTATGCGAGTGTGTGTGAGTGTATGTGTGTGTGTATATGTGAGTGTGTGTTTGTGAGTGTACGTGTGTGTCTATGCGAGTGTGTGGGTGAGTGTGTGTGTGTTTATGCGAGTATGTGCGTGAGTGTATGTGTTTGTTTATGCGAGTGTGTGTGTGTTTATGCGAGTGTGTGCATGTGTGTGTTTTTGTGAGTGTATGTGTGTGTTTATGCGAGTAGTGTATGTGTGAGTGTGTGTGTTTATACAAGTATGTGCGTGAGTGTATGTGTCTGTTTATGCGAGTGAGTGTGTGTGTGTGTGTTTATGCAAGTGTGTGTGAGTGTGTGAGAGAGAGTTTGTTCCCTATAAACTCAGAAACAGCTAGGCCGATTATTTTATTGATCTGTCTGTGGATGTTCTTACATAGGTATTATATTGAAATACGACTGATGAGTAATGAAAATCGATAATTCAAAAAAAATCCGATTAAAGAAAGTACAGTCCGAATTTGACCAAAGTTAACACTTTTATACAACCTAACATCACAAGTGCACGTGAGAAGTTTTATCACCACACAAGCAGAAAGGCCCACCTTATAAAATCGACTGTGCATTCTTTTATATGACAGGGGCACGTTCGAAATGAATGCTTCCTTTTTAAAGCACAAGTGAACCATGATATTTGAAGTTTGTATGTTTAAATTTGATTCAAGCGATTATGTAAAAATAATTTCATAAAATCAACAGTAGGTTCTTTTATACGACAGGATCGCGTTCGAACTGAATGTTTCTGTTTAGAGCACAATTGAAGCATGATACTTGAGTTTTGTATTTTAAACTTGAATTCAAGCCAGTATATATAAAAATAATTTTATAGAATTAACAATAGATTCTCTACAGTGCAATGAAGACTATAACATATTGTGGATTAAGTCACTGCAGGAAAGCATGTTAAGCTTTCGATGCACCGCAATAGGTCCCCAACTAGAGCAGGCAATCAATCGATTTGATTTTAAAAAAAAAATGAGCGATTCCATCTATTATACCTCCATCTATTTTACCTCCATCTATTATTCCTCCAGTTTTTCTTTATTTCCATCAATTATGCCTCCATATCTTGAGAGAGGGCTGCGATTAATGGACGCCATTATGGACTATTGAATCAGCTATGCCACATCAAAATTCTGTCATATCTACTATGTCTAACTATGCACTAATACTATTGCGAAAGGTATTAACCCCTACTCCCTTCAAGGGTAAAATAGTAACTTGCTTTCAACTGAATCTTATGCAATCTTTTGCAAAAATGTATAGTTTCCGCTTTAAATGACTCAAATCGAGTTGATGTAAAGCAAATAAAGTTCCTGCCATAATAATGCCAGCCTGTTTGCCTTGACCTTTGATGACCCTCACTGACCTTCTGACCTTTTTCTCTATCTTCATCCCATCCATAGTCTGCCTTATGTCTTCCTATATTTCAAACTGCTCTCTCTCTCTCTTCCCATTTTCTCTCCCTCCCTCTTCCTTGCTCTTCATTTTCTCCCCAGATCTTTTCTCTCTTTCCCTTCCCCTGCTCTCTTCCCTGGATCTTTTTCTTCCTCTTCTCCCAGCCACTCTCTCTCTCTCCTCCTCACTCTCCTCTCTCTCCAAATCATATCTAATTAATTTAATCCCTCCTCCCCCCCTCTAAAAAAAACTCTTTCCTGTTTTCCTACCTCCTCCCCCAACAATGTTATTTTATCAAAATATTAATTATTTTTGATTGCTTAAATGTTTTTTTATGTCCATACCCTCCCCCCCTCTTCCCGGATTTCGTCTTCCTCTTCCATACCCCCTCTCTCTCTCCAGATCTTTTCTTTATTTTCAGATCTGCTCTCTCTTTCTTTCCCCTTCTCTTCCCGGATCTTCTTCTTCTTCCTCTTTTCTCCTCTACCTCCCTAATATCTAATCAATTTAACCCTCCCCCCCCCCAAAAAAAAAATTATTTCCTGTTTTCTTACCCCCACCCTTCACCCAACAGTGTTTCTTCTTCTATCAATATATTCATTATTTTTTATTGCTTAAAATTTTTTTTGGGGGGGGGGCAATGTTCAGTTCTCCCCCATTCTCATCGCCTGGAAACTTCTAAAACTGATATAGTTAGGCATACAGATCATTTTCCATTCTCTCCATTCTTTTTTCGTTTCTTAATTCCACCATATATTTTGGGAATCAAATTAACCTGTTATTACAAATGTTAATACCGGAACACTGTTGAGCCAAAAAGAAAACAACAAAAAAAAAAAAAACTGTTTTTAAATTTTTTTTTTTTTTGCATTTTAAATTATTAAATAAATAAAAGAAATCACAGACGATTAATAAAAATCGTTTAAAACTGTTTCTATATTTTTTTGCCAATTATTAATCATTTAATAAAAAATGTATACCCTACTTTGGGGTAATTGCATCAACTAAAAAAAAGAAGTCCTCTTTATATGCGTGGTTGCCAAAAGAGCACTTTGGTGCAATTACCCTGGACTTGATGCAATTACCACAAAGTACGGTATATATACTTTTATCTGGTGAATTTTTTCCATCCTTGAATCAAATAATATCAAATAAATGGTTAAAGTTAATATATTATTTATATAAAATAAAATACGCATCAAGTGCGCTTGAAAGCCAAATCATAATGTAATATTAGGAAATTAAACAAATATTTTACTTGTTTGAAATTCATCACAAATATTTTTCAGAGGTATACTCCATCTTCTGTTTTTTTTTTCTTATTTTCCTTTTCTTCTTCCTTGCCATGCTGTAAATTTAGAGCCTTGCATTGTATCTGGCGGTGGTATTTTGAAATGTTTGAAGGTAACGTAAGAATAACGTCAAGAATGAGAGTTCAATAGAAACGTTGTTTTAATTTGAATAGAATAAAATTCACATGGAGAAAGAAGTCTGTATAGAGCCGTGCATATTTTATTCAAATTAAAACAACGTTTCTATTGAACTCTCATATTATTTTAGTTAATCGATTACATTTCTAGACAGACTAATTACGATTAGTATTACAAGGCTTCCTTCAGTCTTGACAGACTAAGGATACCCATGGTAAGGGTGCCTGCACATGAAATTTTTGTGGCAAGAGTTGGGCAATCTCCAGCCCCACCTCCTCTGAGTCGACATTGTTGAATACCAGTGGCAAGTGGACGTTCAGGACAACTGGATACAAATGCCGAGACAAGCGGAAAGCACACACAGTGCCTAGAATTCCCAAATGGTCACCCATCTCGTACTGGCTAGGTTCAATGTTGCTTAACCTCTGTGATCTGGCGAGAACCGGTGTGTCAACGTGATTATGCCATATATAAGATTAGTAGTAATAAAAATAGAAACAGCAGGGTTTGTTTTACAATCCACAGAGATTAAAAAAAGGTGGTAAAAAATATAACAAATGTTATGTAAGATAAGTTACTCTTCTACCTATCTGGAAAAGTTTTTGGTGTTTTTACACACTATAAAACGTTTATATAATTTAATTAATTGGAATGCTTATTAAGATGAGTATTATTTAATGATTTATTTTTTAGACGACAACTATGGAAGGCAGTAATTGCTGAGAATGCAGTTAGGAGATACGGAGTTCCTATCCCGTCGCGGTAACCACTTGACAAAGGCCAGAGGAATAGTTGGCGAAAACGTCACGAAACAACAACTAATAAAGACGAGGAAAATAGTCCGCGATAAATAAACAAAACGCATATGATCTTAAATAAGACAGATATGAGACAGTTAAAAAAGAACCAACTTTAATGTAAAAATGTATATTTGCGCATGCGTACAAGGACACTTTAAGTCGACTTACGCCTGCCAAGTGGTAGCTATTTTAATAGGCTCAGAAAAGAATGATCCATAAAAAAAATGTAATCATTTGATCTGCCTAGTGCCACTCTGTGACCTTGTGTTTCGGTGGAGATGCAGTTTGAAAAAAAAAAAATGGAGAATGATATAAGAAGTTTTAGGAATTAGATTAAGAAAATTTGGGCATTATTAATTCATCAATTTTCCTTTCGTTTGTTAAATGATCCTAGATTCTTCCATTTTCTTTTACATGGAAGTCACCATTATCAAGGCCCGGAGGCTACTTGGGGATAAGGTTTTTTTTTGTTTTTTTTTTACGGCTCATGCAATTCAGTGACATATTTGATCCTTCTTTCTATGTTCTTTCTCTAAACATTTTACCTTCATTCTTGTAGATGTTTTGTCGTTTTTTGTTTGTTTTAACGAGTTGACCTCTCATCCTCCCGTTTTACAGCGTTATTTAATTTATGACGGAAATGATGACCTCCTCCAAAAGTTCAACAAATTTTAGAAAGATTTGAAAAAAAACCAAAAAAAAAACCAGAAAACTATATGCTTTGAAATGAAGTAAAAAAAACATACAATCCCAATTTTTTTAAGAATAAAAAGACAATGTTTTCATTTTTTTTAATGTTTATATATGATTTTTTTAAAACATCCTCAACCACAACCCATTCCAAATTTAAAAAAAGAAAAATGGACGAAATAAAAAACCAAAAAAAATATAAATAAATTAATTAAAGTGAAAAAAATAATTTTTTTAATGGAAAAAAAAAAAATTATATATAAATATTTCCCTCCCCCACCTCTCAAAATAACCCCACACAGTCTTTTAAAGTGAAAATAAAAGAGAAAAATGTATTTTTTTTCTATAAGGGGGAAAAAAATTTAATTGTGGTTCCAAACATTTTTATTATTATTATTTTTTTTAATTTATTTTTTATTTTTTTCTAATTTCTCAGTAAAATGCTTCAAGTCTGCTGAAAAAAATTGGTATATGCTTTGGATAAAAAATAAAAAATGAAACAAAAAACAGTCAACAAAAATATTAAAATGAACTTTATAAATCAACAACAACAATCAAAAAGAATACATATATATATATATATATATATATACACACACACACACACACACACACACGCAATAAAACGTATTACAATGATTGAAGTTAAATAAAAGTCTTTGTTTTTCTTTGAATGTGTGGTGATCAATGGTTGTAGTAGAAAGAGTCGACAATAAGCAAAATCTCACCCCTTCATTATTGATGTCCCTAGATGCCGGAAAGCATTCTACTCTTCCTTCTTCCCTTTAACTGTTAGACTTTGGAATTTTTTCCTTGTTTCCTGCTTCACTGACTGCATTAATCTGCAGATATTTAAATGTAATGTGAACAAACATCTCGCTGTTCGACTCTCCGCAGTCCCCCGTTAGACACGATCCCAAATAGTAATGTTACATTCCAAGTGGCAACATCGTTCGTTTGGAGTGAAAGAGTAAAAAAAAAGAAAAGAAAAAATCAATGTTTTTGTGGTACTTAGAAGCATTTGGGCACACAAGAATTACCCTCTCTTTTTTCACATAGGAGTCACCACTTATCCAGGCCTGGAGGCCACTCGAGGATAAGGATTATTACGTGTACAGTAATCAACGGGATAATATTGTAGTTATCGTTAGTAATGGAGATTTGATGAATTGGATTACTTAAGGGGCGGTTCATCAGGAATTTGTTTATGTTGGACTTGAAGACATCCAAGTTGTAGTCAGGTGGGAAACAGGCAAACGGAACAGAGTTCCACAGGCGGGCACTTCTGAGAAAGAAGCTTTGTTCGTGGAATCTACGTTTGGATTTTGGCACAGTTAAAGAGTGGGGAAAATTATTGCCAGTGGTTTCAGCTAGATGGGTGTTTTTTGCGAAAGATTGGCGATGGGGGGGACCAGAGATTGAAGCTCAGACGAGCTTGAAACATTTCTTCTGTGGGAGAGAGGTTGCAGGGAAGAGAAAAGGGCATCCCCCACTAAGATATGAAGTCTATTTTGAACTCTGTCAAGGTAGGATAAGCTGTTTTTAGCAGTTCCTTCCCAGATGTGGCAGCAGTACTCCATCCTTAGTCGTACTTGGCTTTTACATAGAGAATTGCATCAGTAGTGAGATATCTACTTTTCCCAGAGACCTTGGCAACAGATTTGATGTATGTGCTCCATTTAAGATCAGGAGTAAAGGTCAAGCCCAGAAGCTTGTCAAAACATGAAGCCTCCCCAAGACGAGAGACATCCATTTCAATTGATGCCAGATGGGGATCAGAGC
>NC_136527.1:93553879-93583879 GCF_053919585.1 Euprymna scolopes | reverse complement strand
TAAGTCCAAACAAGAGGGGACGTAGGTATAGGAAGATGAGAATCCTATAGACCAAGTCATCTCAGGTTGTATTCAATTGAAAATTTCTAAGCCCAAACAAGAGGGGATGTAGGTATAGGAAGATGAGAATTCTATAGACCAAGTCAAGTAAACGTGTATTCAATTGAAAATTTCTAAGTCCAAACAAGAGGGGACGTAGGTATAGGTAAATGAGAATCCTATAGACCAAGTCATCTCAACGTGTATTCAATTGAAAATTTCTGAGTCCAAACAAGAGGGGATGTGGATATAGGTAGATGAGAATCCTATAGACCAATGCAAGTCAACGTGTATTCAATTGAAAATTTCTAAGTCCAAACAAGAGGGGACGTAGGTATAGGTAAATGAGAATCCTATAGACCAAGTCAAGTCAACGTGCATTCAATTGAAAATTTCTAAGTCCAAACAAGAGGGGATGTGGATATAGGTAGATGAGAATCCTATAGACCAATGCAAGTCAACGTGCATTCAATTGAAAATTCTAAGTTCAAACAAGAGGGGACGAAGGTATAGGTAAATGAGAATCCTATAGACCAAGTCATCTCAACGTGTATTCAATTGAAAATTTCTAAGTCCAAACAAGAGGGGACGTAGGTATAGGTAAATGAGAATCCTATAGACCAAGTCAAGTCAACGTGCATTCAATTGAAAATTTCTAAGTCCAAACAAGAGGGGACGTAGGTATAGGTAAATGAGAATCCTATAGACCGAGTCAAGTCAACGTGTATTCAGTTACAAATTTCTAAGTCCAAACAAGAGGGGACGTAGGTATAGGAAGATGAGAATCCTATAGACCAAGTCAAGTCAACGTGTATTCAATTGAAAATTTCTAAGTCCAAACAAGAGGGGACGTAGGTATAGGTAAATGAGAATCCTATAGACCAAGTCATCTCAACGTGTATTCAATTGAAAATTTCTAAGTCCAAACAAGAGGGGACGTAGGTATAGGTAAATGAGAATCCTATAGACCAAGTCAAGTCAACGTGCATTCAATTGAAAATTTCTAAGTCCAAACAAGAGGGGACGTAGGTATAGGTAAATGAGAATCCTATAGACCAAGGCAAGTCAACGTGCATTCAATTGAAAATTTCTAAGTCCAAACAAGAGGGGACGTAGGTATAGGTAAATGAGAATCCTATAGACCAAGTCAAGTCAACGTGTATTCAATTGAAAATTTCTAAGTCCAAACAAGAGGGGACGTAGGTATAGGAAGATGAGAATCCTATAGACCAAGTCAAGTAAACGTGTATTCAATTGAAAATTTCTAAGTCCAAACAAGAGGGGACGTAGGTATAGGTAAATGAGAATCCTATAGACCAAGTCATCTCAACGTGTATTCAATTGAAAATTTCTAAGTCCAAACAAGAGGGGACGTAGGTATAGGTAAATGAGAATCCTATAGACCAAGTAATCTCAACGTGTATTCAATTGAAAATTTCTAAGTCCAAACAAGAGGGGACGTAGGTATAGGTAAATGAGAATCCTATAGACCAAGTCAAGTCAACGTGCATTCAATTGAAAATTTCTAAGTCCAAACAAGAGGGGACGTAGGTATAGGTAAATGAGAATCCTATAGACCAAGTCATCTCAACGTGTATTCAATTGAAAATTTCTAAGTCCAAACAAGAGGGGACGTAGGTATAGGTAAATGAGAATCCTATAGACCAAGTCAAGTCAACGTGCATTCAATTGAAAATTTCTAAGTCCAAACAAGAGGGGACGTAGGTATAGGTAGATGAGAATCCTATAGACCAAGGCAAGTAAACGTGCATTCAATTGAAAATTTCTAAGTCCAAACAAGATGGGACGTAGGTATAGGTAAATGAGAATCCTATAGACCAATGCAAGTCAACGTGTATTCAATTGAAAATTTCTAAGTCCAAACAAGAGGGGACGAAGGTATAGGTAAATGAGAATCCTATAGACCAAGTCATCTCAACGTGTATTCAATTGAAAATTTCTAAGTCCAAACAAGAGGGGACGTAGGTATAGGTAAATGAGAATCCTATAGACCGAGTCAAGTCAACGTGTATTCAGTTACAAATTTCTAAGTCCAAACAAGAGGGGATGTGGATATAGGAAGATGAGAATCCTATAGACCAATGCAAGTCACCGTGTATTCAATTGAAAATTTCTAAGTCCAAACAAGAGGGGACGTAGGTATAGGTAAATGAGAATCCTATAGACCAATGCAAGTCAACGTGTATTCAATTGAAAATTTCTAAGTCCAAACAAGAGGGGACGTAGGTATAGGTAAATGAGAATCCTATAGACCAATGCAAGTCACCGTGTATTCAATTGAAAATTTCTAAGTCCAAACAAGAGGGGACGTAGGTATAGGTAAATGAGAATCCTATAGACCAATGCAAGTCACCGTGTATTCAATTGAAAATTTCTAAGTCCAAACAAGAGGGGACGTAGGTATAGGTAAATGAGAATCCTATAGACCAATGCAAGTCAACGTGTATTCAATTGAAAATTTCTAAGTTCAAACAAGATGGGACGAAGGTATAGGTAAATGAGAATCCTATAGACCAAGTCATCTCAACGTGTATTCAATTGAAAATTTCTAAGTCCAAACAAGAGGGGACGTAGGTATAGGTAAATGAGAATCCTATAGACCGAGTCAAGTCAACGTGTATTCAATTGAAAATTTCTAAGTCCCAACAAGAGGGGACGTAGGTATAGGTAAATGAGAATCCTATAGACCAATGCAAGTCACCGTGTATTCAATTGAAAATTTCTAAGTCCAAACAAGAGGGGACGTAGGTATAGGTAAATGAGAATCTTATAGACCAAGTCATCTCAGCGTGTATTCAATTGAAAATTTCTAAGTCCAAACAAGAGGGAACGTAGGTATAGGTAAATGAGAATCCTATAGACCAAGTCAAGTCAACGTGTATTCAATTGAAAATTTCTAAGTCCAAACAAGAGGGGACGTAGGTATAGGTAAATGAGAATCCTATAGACCAAGTCAAGTCAACGTGTATTCAATTGAAAATTTCTAAGTTCAAACAAGAGGGGACGTAGGTATAGGTAGATGAGAATCCTATAGACCAAGTCAAGTCAACGTGTATTCAATTGAAAATTTCTAAGTCCAAACAAGATGGGACGTAGGTATAGGTAAATGAGAATCCTATAGACCAAGTCAAGTCAACGTGTATTCAATTGAAAATTTCTAAGTTCAAACAAGAGGGGACGTAGGTATAGTTAAAGTAGAATCCTATAGACCAAGTCAAGTCAACGTGTATTCAATTGAAAATTTCTAAGTTCAAACAAGAGGGGACGTAGGTATAGTTAAAGTAGAATCCTATAGACCAAGTCAAGTCAACGTGTATTCAATTGAAAATTTCTAAGTTCAAACAAGAGGGGACGTAGGTATAGTTAAAGTAGAATCCTATAGACCAAGTCAAGTCAACGTGTATTCAATTGAAAATTTCTAAGTTCAAACAAGAGGGGACGTAGGTATAGTTAAAGTAGAATCCTATAGACCAAGTCAAGTCAACGTGTATTCAATTGAAAATTTCTAAGTCCAAACAAGAGGGGACGAAGGTATAGGTAAATGAGAATCCTATAGACCAAGTCATCTCAACGTGTATTCAATTGAAAATTTCTAAGTCCAAACAAGAGGGGACGAAGATATAGGTAAATGAGAATCCTATAGACCAAGGCAAGTCAACGTGTATTCAATTGAAAATTTCTAAGTGTAAACAAGAGGGGACGTAGGTATAGGTAAATGAGAATCCTATAGACCAAGTCAAGTCAACGTGTATTCAATTACAAATTTCTAAGTCCAAACAAGAGGGGACGTAGGTATAGGAAGATGAGAATCCTATAGACCAAGGCAAGTCAACGTGTATTCAATTGAAAATTTCTAAGTCCAAACAATAGGGGACGTAGGTATAGGTAAATGAGAATCCTATAGACCAATGCAAGTCAACGTGTATTCAATTGAAAATTTCTAAGTCCAAACAAGAGGGAACGTAGGTATAGGTAAATGAGAATCCTATAGACCAAGTCAAGTCAACGTGTATTCAATTGAAAATTTCTAAGTCCAAACAAGAAGGGATGTGGATATAGGTAGATCAGAATCCTATAGACCAATGCAAGTCAACGTGTATTCAATTGAAAATTTCTAAGTCCAAACAAGAGGGGACGTAGGTATAGGTAAATGAGAATCTTATAGACCAATGCAAGTCAACGTGTATTCAATTGAAAATTTCTAAGTCCAAACAAGATGGGACGTAGGTATAGTTAAAGTAGAATCCTATAGACCAAGTCAAGTCAACGTGTATTCAATTGAAAATTTCTAAGTCCAAACAAGAGGGGACGTAGGTATAGGTAAATGAGAATCTTATAGACCAATGCAAGTCAACGTGTATTCAATTGAAAATTTCTAAGTCCAAACAAGAGGGGACGTAGGTATAGGTAAATGAGAATCCTATAGACCAAGTCAAGTCAACGTGTATTCAATTGAAAATTTCTAAGTCCAAACAAGATGGGACGTAGGTATAGTTAAAGTAGAATCCTATAGACCAAGTCAAGTCAACGTGTATTCAATTGAAAATTTCTAAGTTCAAACAAGAGGGGACGTAGGTATAGGTAGATGAGAATCCTATAGACCAAGTCAAGTCAACGTGTATTCAATTGAAAATTTCTAAGTCCAAACAAGATGGGACGTAGGTATAGGTAAATGAGAATCCTATAGACCAAGTCAAGTCAACGTGTATTCAATTGAAAATTTCTAAGTTCAAACAAGAGGGGACGTAGGTATAGTTAAAGTAGAATCCTATAGACCAAGTCAAGTCAACGTGTATTCAATTGAAAATTTCTAAGTTCAAACAAGAGGGGACGTAGGTATAGTTAAAGTAGAATCCTATAGACCAAGTCAAGTCAACGTGTATTCAATTGAAAATTTCTAAGTCGAAACCAGAGGGGACGTAGGTATAGGTAAATGAGAATCCTATAGACCAAGTCATCTCAACGTGTATTCAATTGAAAATTTCTAAGTTCAAACAAGAGGGGACGAAGATATAGGTAAATGAGAATCCTATAGACCAAGGCAAGTCAACGTGTATTCAATTGAAAATTTCTAAGTGTAAACAAGAGGGGACGTAGGTATAGGTAAATGAGAATCCTATAGACCAAGTCAAGTCAACGTGTATTCAATTACAAATTTCTAAGTCCAAACAAGAGGGGACGTAGGTATAGGAAGATGAGAATCCTATAGACCAAGGCAAGTCAACGTGTATTCAATTGAAAATTTCTAAGTCCAAACAAGAGAGGACGAAGGTAAATTTAAATGAGAATCCTATAGACCAAGTCAAGTAAACGTGTATTCAATTGAAAATTTCTAAGTCCAAACAATAGGGGACGTAGGTATAGGTAAATGAGAATCCTATAGACCAATGCAAGTCAACGTGTATTCAATTGAAAATTTCTAAGTCCAAACAAGAGGGAACGTAGGTATAGGTAAATGAGAATCCTATAGACCAATGCAAGTCAACGTGTATTCAATTGAAAATTTCTAAGTCCAAACAAGAGGGGACGTAGGTATAGGTAAATGAGAATCTTATAGACCAATGCAAGTCAACGTGTATTCAATTGAAAATTTCTAAGTCCAAACAAGATGGGACGTAGGTATAGTTAAAGTAGAATCCTATAGACCAAGTCAAGTCAACGTGTATTCAATTGAAAATTTCTAAGTCCAAACAAGAGGGGACGTAGGTATAGGTAAATGAGAATCTTATAGACCAATGCAAGTCAACGTGTATTCAATTGAAAATTTCTAAGTCCAAACAAGAGGGGACGTAGGTATAGGTAAATGAGAATCCTATAGACCAAGTCAAGTCAACGTGTATTCAATTGAAAATTTCTAAGTCCAAACAAGATGGGACGTAGGTATAGTTAAAGTAGAATCCTATAGACCAAGTCAAGTCAACGTGTATTCAATTGAAAATTTCTAAGTCCAAACAAGAGGGAACGTAGGTATAGGTAAATGAGAATCCTATAGACCAAGTCAAGTCAACGTGCATTCAATTGAAAATTTCTAAGTCCAAACAAGAGGGGACGTAGGTATAGGTAAATGAGAATCCTATAGACCAAGGCAAGTCAACGTGCATTCAATTGAAAATTTCTAAGTCCAAACAAGAGGGGACGTAGGTATAGGTAAATGAGAATCCTATAGACCAAGTCAAGTCAACGTGTATTCAATTGAAAATTTCTAAGTCCAAACAAGAGGGGACGTAGGTATAGGTAAATGAGAATCCTATAGACCAAGTCATCTCAACGTGTATTCAATTGAAAATTTCTAAGTCCAAACAAGAGGGGACGTAGGTATAGGTAAATGAGAATCCTATAGACCAAGTCAAGTCAACGTGCATTCAATTGAAAATTTCTAAGTCCAAACAAGAGGGGACGTAGGTATAGGTAAATGAGAATCTTATAGACCAATGCAAGTCAACGTGTATTCAATTGAAAATTTCTAAGTCCAAACAAGAGGGGACGTAGGTATAGGTAAATGAGAATCCTATAGACCAAGTCAAGTCAACGTGTATTCAATTGAAAATTTCTAAGTCCAAACAAGATGGGACGTAGGTATAGTTAAAGTAGAATCCTATAGACCAAGTCAAGTCAACGTGTATTCAATTGAAAATTTCTAAGTCCAAACAAGAGGGAACGTAGGTATAGGTAAATGAGAATCCTATAGACCAAGTCAAGTCAACGTGCATTCAATTGAAAATTTCTAAGTCCAAACAAGAGGGGACGTAGGTATAGGTAGATGAGAATCCTATAGACCAAGGCAAGTCAACGTGCATTCAATTGAAAATTTCTAAGTCCAAACAAGAGGGGACGTAGGTATAGGTAAATGAGAATCCTATAGACCAAGTCAAGTCAACGTGTATTCAATTGAAAATTTCTAAGTCCAAACAAGAGGGGACGTAGGTATAGGTAAATGAGAATCCTATAGACCAAGTCATCTCAACGTGTATTCAATTGAAAATTTCTAAGTCCAAACAAGAGGGGACGTAGGTATAGGTAAATGAGAATCCTATAGACCAAGTCATCTCAACGTGTATTCAATTGAAAATTTCTAAGTCCAAACAAGAGGGGACGTAGGTATAGGTAAATGAGAATCCTATAGACCAAGTCAAGTCAACGTGCATTCAATTGAAAATTTCTAAGTCCAAACAAGAGGGGACGTAGGTATAGGTAAATGAGAATCCTATAGACCAAGTCATCTCAACGTGTATTCAATTGAAAATTTCTAAGTCCAAACAAGAGGGGACGTAGGTATAGGTAAATGAGAATCCTATAGACCAAGTCATCTCAACGTGTATTCAATTGAAAATTTCTAAGTCCAAACAAGAGGGGACGAAGGTATAGGTAAATGAGAATCCTATAGACCAAGTCATCTCAACGTGTATTCAATTGAAAATTTCTAAGTCCAAACAAGAGGGGACGTAGGTATAGGTAAATGAGAATCCTATAGACCGAGTCAAGTCAACGTGTATTCAGTTACAAATTTCTAAGTCCAAACAAGAGGGGATGTGGATATAGGAAGATGAGAATCCTATAGACCAATGCAAGTCACCGTGTATTCAATTGAAAATTTCTAAGTCCAAACAAGAGGGGACGTAGGTATAGGTAAATGAGAATCCTATAGACCAAGTCATTTCAACGTGTATTCAATTGAAAATTTCTAAGTCCAAACAAGAGGGGACGTAGGTATAGGTAAATGAGAATCCTATAGACCAATGCAAGTCACCGTGTATTCAATTGAAAATTTCTAAGTCCAAACAAGAGGGGACGTAGGTATAGGTAAATGAGAATCCTATAGACCAATGCAAGTCACCGTGTATTCAATTGAAAATTTCTAAGTCCAAACAAGAGGGGACGTAGGTATAGGTAAATGAGAATCCTATAGACCAATGCAAGTCACCGTGTATTCAATTGAAAATTTCTAAGTCCAAACAAGAGGGGACGTAGGTATAGGTAAATGAGAATCCTATAGACCAATGCAAGTCAACGTGTATTCAATTGAAAATTTCTAAGTCCAAACAAGAGGGGACGTAGGTATAGGTAAATGAGAATCCTATAGACCAAGTCATCTCAACGTGTATTCAATTGAAAATTTCTAAGTCCAAACAAGAGGGGACGAAGGTATAGGTAAATGAGAATCCTATAGACCAAGTCAAGTCAACGTGCATTCAATTGAAAATTTCTAAGTCCAAACAAGAGGGGACGAAGGTATAGGTAAATGAGAATCCTATAGACCAAGTCATCTCAACGTGTATTCAATTGAAAATTTCTAAGTCCAAACAAGAGGGGACGTAGGTATAGGTAAATGAGAATCCTATAGACCGAGTCAAGTCAACGTGTATTCAGTTACAAATTTCTAAGTCCAAACAAGAGGGGATGTGGATATAGGAAGATGAGAATCCTATAGACCAATGCAAGTCACCGTGTATTCAATTGAAAATTTCTAAGTCCAAACAAGAGGGGACGTAGGTATAGGTAAATGAGAATCCTATAGACCAATGCAAGTCACCGTGTATTCAATTGAAAATTTCTAAGTCCAAACAAGAGGGGACGTAGGTATAGGTAAATGAGAATCCTATAGACCAATGCAAGGCAACGTGTATTCAATTGAAAATTTCTAAGTTCAAACAAGAGGGGACGAAGGTATAGGTAAATGAGAATCCTATAGACCAAGTCAAGTCAACGTGCATTCAATTGAAAATTTCTAAGTCCAAACAAGAGGGGACGAAGGTATAGGTAAATGAGAATCCTATAGACCAAGTCATCTCAGCGTGTATTCAATTGAAAATTTCTAAGTTCAAACAAGAGGGGACGAAGGTATAGGTAAATGAGAATCCTATAGACCAAGTCATCTCAACGTGTATTCAATTGAAAATTTCTAAGTCCAAACAAGAGGGGACGTAGGTATAGGTAAATGAGAATCCTATAGACCGAGTCAAGTCAACGTGTATTGAGTTACAAATTTCTAAGTCCAAACAAGAGGGGACGTAGGTATAGGAAGATGAGAATCCTATAGACCAAGTAAAGTCAACGTGTATTCAATTGAAAATTTCTAAGTCCAAACAAGAGGGGACGTAGGTATAGGTAAATGAGAATCCTATAGACCAAGTCATCTCAACGTGTATTCAATTGAAAATTTCTAAGTCCAAACAAGAGGGGACGTAGGTATAGGTAAATGAGAATCCTATAGACCAAGTCAAGTAAGCGTGTATTCAATTGAAAATTTCTAAGTCCAAACAAGAGGGAACGTAGGTATAGGTAAATGAGAATCCTATAGACCAAGTCAAGTCAACGTGTATTCAGTTACAAATTTCTAAGTCCAAACAAGAGGGGACGTAGGTATAGGTAAATGAGAATCCTATAGACCAAGTCAAGTCAACGTGTATTCAATTGAAAATTTCTAAGTCCAAACAAGAGGGAACGTAGGTATAGGTAAATGAGAATCCTATAGACCGAGTCAAGTCAACGTGTATTCAGTTACAAATTTCTAAGTCCAAACAAGAGGGGATGTGGATATAGGTAAATGAGAATCCTATAGACCAAGTCAAGTCAACGTGCATTCAATTGAAAATTTCTAAGTCCAAACAAGAGGGGACGTAGGTATAGGTAAATGAGAATCCTATAGACCAAGGCAAGTCAACGTGCATTCAATTGAAAATTTCTAAGTCCAAACAAGAGGGGACGTAGGTATAGGTAAATGAGAATCCTATAGACCAAGTCAAGTCAACGTGTATTCAATTGAAAATTTCTAAGTCCAAACAAGAGGGGACGTAGGTATAGGTAAATGAGAATCCTATAGACCAAGTCATCTCAACGTGTATTCAATTGAAAATTTCTAAGTCCAAACAAGAGGGGACGTAGGTATAGGTAAATGAGAATCCTATAGACCAAGTCATCTCAACGTGTATTCAATTGAAAATTTCTAAGTCCAAACAAGAGGGGACGTAGGTATAGGTAAATGAGAATCCTATAGACCAAGTCAAGTCAACGTGCATTCAATTGAAAATTTCTAAGTCCAAACAAGAGGGGACGTAGGTATAGGTAAATGAGAATCCTATAGACCAAGTCATCTCAACGTGTATTCAATTGAAAATTTCTAAGTCCAAACAAGAGGGGACGTAGGTATAGGTAAATGAGAATCCTATAGACCAAGTCAAGTCAACGTGCATTCAATTGAAAATTTCTAAGTCCAAACAAGAGGGGACGTAGGTATAGGTAGATGAGAATCCTATAGACCAATGCAAGTCAACGTGTATTCAATTGAAAATTTCTAAGTCCAAACAAGAGGGGACGTAGGTATAGGTAAATGAGAATCCTATAGACCAATGCAAGTCAACGTGTATTCAATTGAAAATTTCTAAGTCCAAACAAGAGGGGACGAAGGTATAGGTAAATGAGAATCCTATAGACCAAGTCATCTCAACGTGTATTCAATTGAAAATTTCTAAGTCCAAACAAGAGGGGACGAAGGTATAGGTAAATGAGAATCCTATAGACCAAGTCATCTCAACGTGTATTCAATTGAAAATTTCTAAGTCCAAACAAGAGGGGACGAAGATATAGGTAAATGAGAATCCTATAGACCGAGTCAAGTCAACGTGTATTCAGTTACAAATTTCTAAGTCCAAACAAGAGGGGATGTGGATATAGGAAGATGAGAATCCTATAGACCAATGCAAGTCACCGTGTATTCAATTGAAAATTTCTAAGTCCAAACAAGAGGGGACGTAGGTATAGGTAAATGAGAATCCTATAGACCAATGCAAGTCAACGTGTATTCAATTGAAAATTTCTAAGTCCAAACAAGAGGGGACGTAGGTATAGGTAAATGAGAATCCTATAGACCAATGCAAGGCAACGTGTATTCAATTGAAAATTTCTAAGTTCAAACAAGAGGGGACGAAGGTATAGGTAAATGAGAATCCTATAGACCAAGTCAAGTCAACGTGCATTCAATTGAAAATTTCTAAGTCCAAACAAGAGGGGACGAAGGTATAGGTAAATGAGAATCCTATAGACCGAGTCAAGTCACCGTGTATTCAATTGAAAATTTCTAAGTCCAAACAAGAGGGGACGTAGGTATAGGTAAATGAGAATCCTATAGACCAATGCAAGTCAACGTGTATTCAATTGAAAATTTCTAAGTTCAAACAAGAGGGGACGAAGGTATAGGTAAATGAGAATCCTATAGACCAAGTCATCTCAACGTGTATTCAATTGAAAATTTCTAAGTCCAAACAAGAGGGGACGTAGGTATAGGTAAATGAGAATCCTATAGACCGAGTCAAGTCAACGTGTATTCAATTGAAAATTTCTAAGTCCAAACAAGAGGGGACGAAGGTATAGGTAAATGAGAATCCTATAGACCGAGTCAAGTCACCGTGTATTCAATTGAAAATTTCTAAGTCCAAACAAGAGGGGACGTAGGTATAGGTAAATGAGAATCCTATAGACCAAGTCAAGTCAACGTGCATTCAATTGAAAATTTCTAAGTCCAAACAAGAGGGGACGAAGGTATAGGTAAATGAGAATCCTATAGACCGAGTCAAGTCACCGTGTATTCAATTGAAAATTTCTAAGTCCAAACAAGAGGGGACGTAGGTATAGGTAAATGAGAATCCTATAGACCAATGCAAGTCAACGTGTATTCAATTGAAAATTTCTAAGTTCAAACAAGAGGGGACGAAGGTATAGGTAAATGAGAATCCTATAGACCAAGTCATCTCAACGTGTATTCAATTGAAAATTTCTAAGTCCAAACAAGAGGGGACGTAGGTATAGGTAAATGAGAATCCTATAGACCAAGTCAAGTAAACGTGTATTCAATTGAAAATTTCTAAGTCCAAACAAGAGGGAACGTAGGTATAGGTAAATGAGAATCCTATAGACCAAGTCAAGTCAACGTGTATTCAGTTACAAATTTCTAAGTCCAAACAAGAGGGGACGTAGGTATAGGTAAATGAGAATCCTATAGACCAAGTCAAGTAAACGTGTATTCAATTGAAAATTTCTAAGTTCAAACAAGAGGGGACGTAGGTATAGGTAAATGAGAATCCTATAGACCGAGTCAAGTCAACGTGTATTCAATTGAAAATTTCTAAGTTCAAACAAGAGGGGACGTAGGTATAGGTAAATGAGAATCCTATAGACCAAGTCAAGTAAACGTGTATTCAATTGAAAATTTCTAAGTCCAAACAAGAGGGAACGTAGGTATAGGTAAATGAGAATCCTATAGACCAAGTCAAGTCAACGTGTATTCAGTTACAAATTTCTAAGTCCAAACAAGAGGGGACGTAGGTATAGGTAAATGAGAATCCTATAGACCAAGTCAAGTAAACGTGTATTCAATTGAAAATTTCTAAGTTCAAACAAGAGGGGACGTAGGTATAGGTAAATGAGAATCCTATAGACCGAGTCAAGTCAACGTGTATTCAGTTACAAATTTCTAAGTCCAAACAAGAGGGGACGTAGGTATAGGTAAATGAGAATCCTATAGACCAAGTCAAGTAAACGTGTATTCAATTGAAAATTTCTAAGTCCAAACAAGAGGGAACGTAGGTATAGGTAAATGAGAATCCTATAGACCAAGCTAAGTCAACGTGTATTCAATTGAAAATTTCTAAGTTCAAACAAGAGGGGACGTAGGTATAGGTAAATGAGAATCCTATAGACCAATGCAAGTCAACGTGTATTCAATTGAAAATTTCTAAGTCCAAACAAGAGGGGACGTAGGTATAGGTAAATGAGAATCCTATAGACCAATGCAAGTCAACGTGTATTCAATTGAAAATTTCTAAGTCCAAACAAGAGGGGACGTAGGTATAGGTAAATGAGAATCCTATAGACCAAGTCAAGTAAACGTGTATTCAATTGAAAATTTCTAAGTCCAAACAAGAGGGAACGTAGGTATAGGTAAATGAGAATCCTATAGACCAAGTCAAGTCAACGTGTATTCAATTGAAAATTTCTAAGTTCAAACAAGAGGGGACGTAGGTATAGGTAAATGAGAATCCTATAGACCAATGCAAGTCAACGTGTATTCAATTGAAAATTTCTAAGTTCAAACAAGAGGGGACGTAGGTATAGGTAAATGAGAATCCTATAGACCAATGCAAGTCAACGTGTATTCAATTGAAAATTTCTAAGTCCAAACAAGAGGGGACGTAGGTATAGGTAAATGAGAATCCTATAGACCAAGTCAAGTCAACGTGTATTCAATTGAAAATTTCTAAGTTCAAACAAGAGGGGACGTAGGTATAGGTAAATGAGAATCCTATAGACCAATGCAAGTCAACGTGTATTCAATTGAAAATTTCTAAGTCCAAACAAGAGGGGACGTAGGTATAGGTAAATGAGAATCCTATAGACCAAGTCAAGTCAACGTGTATTCAATTGAAAATTTATAAGTGTAAACAAGAGGGGACGTAGGTATAGGTAAATGAGAATCCTATAGACCAAGTCAAGTCAACGTGTATTCAATTGAAAATTTCTAAGTCCAAACAAGAGGGGACGTAGGTATAGGTAAATGAGAATCCTATAGACCAAGTCAAGTCAACGTGTATTCAATTGAAAATTTCTAAGTGCGAAACAAGAGGGGACGTAGGTATAGGTAAATGAGAATCCTATAGACCAAGTCAAGTCAACGTGTATTCAATTGAAAATTTCACTAAGTCCAAACAAGAGGGGACGTAGGTATAGGTAAATGAGAATCCTATAGACCAAGTCAAGTCAACGTGTATTCAATTGAAAATTTCTAAGTCCAAACAAGAGGGGACGTAGGTATAAGGTAAATGATAATCCTATAGACCAAGTCAAGTCAACGTGTATTCAATTGAAAATTTCTAAGTCGAAACCAGAGGGGACGTAGGTATAGGTAAATGAGAATCCTATAGACCAAGTCATCTCAACGTGTATTCAATTGAAAATTTCTAAGTCCAAACAAGAGGGGACGAAGATATAGGTAAATGAGAATCCTATAGACCAAGGCAAGTCAACGTGCATTCAATTGAAAATTTCTAAGTCCAAACAAGAGGGGACGTAGGTATAGGTAAATGAGAATCCTATAGACCAAGTCAAGTCAACGTGTATTCAATTGAAAATTTCTAAGTCCAAACAAGAGGGGACGTAGGTATAGGTAAATGAGAATCCTATAGACCAAGTCATCTCAACGTGTATTCAATTGAAAATTTCTAAGTCCAAACAAGAGGGGACGTAGGTATAGGTAAATGAAAATTCTATAGACCAAGACAAGTCAACGTGTATTCAATTGAAAATTTCCAAGATCAAAACAGTGTAAGTAAGTGTCTGGAAGTGCCCGATCGACGCCTACTTCCATGTTGGGTGCATGTAGGCGTAGCAAAATGCCTTCT
Organism: Euprymna scolopes; assembly: GCF_053919585.1. Lineage (NCBI taxonomy): Eukaryota > Metazoa > Mollusca > Cephalopoda > Sepiida > Sepiolidae > Euprymna > Euprymna scolopes. Next base: position 93,569,429 of record NC_136527.1, on the reverse strand, counting down.
GATCTGCTAGGCACATCGGGACTTAGTTTCTTTTCTGTTCTTTCTCTGCACCGTGTAGGTTGGCGTCTGGAAGTGCCCGATCGATGCCTACTGTTACCTTGACATATCAACGTGTATTCAAGTTAAAACTTCTAACTTCAAAACGGGAGTTAGGTACCGGTAAATGAGAAGCTTATCAATCTATGCATGTTGAAATTTATAAGTTCACATATAGGGGATGGCAAGACGGGGAATAGGGATAAAGAATAAGAAAAGAGAGATAGACAGATCTAGATAAATACAGAGGTATAAAGAGAGACAGGCAAGGGAGATAAATTTCATGATTCAACTTATATGCTAATAAGAAATAGTTGGTGTATCAGAAACACAAGCATTGGTTTTACTGGTTAATTTTACATCAGAATACACTTGTAGATTTTCTTTTCTAAAGGGAACATACAAATAGCACACATAACATCTAGACATATAAATGTATACATAAAACAATTATAGTTATGAGATATATCTAACTAATCCAAAAAGACAATAATAATGAATATCATCACTTACCTTGGAAAATTATCCAGGCTGTATGCCTACTCACATTCCATCAAACACCAGGAAATCATGATCCATTGCTTGGTTGATTTTTTTGATTTTTTTTATTTTGATTTTTTTCATACACATTTGTAATTGTGTTTTGCTTTATCAAGTATTTTTGTAGTTAATCTGTGGTGTTGGGAGAGGTGTTAACATGAATCAATTTTGCTTAACAATTTTTTTTATACATATTTTTTCAGTTTACAGAGTCATTGCAGTACCAAGTCTGACACTGTAATTGCTTGAAAAGTATTGCATTAGGAAGGATTCTTTTTTTTTTTTTTTGAGGTGTGCGGGAATTTCAGTAGGGGAAGTTTCTACTGATTTTAGATTCCAAGACAGGAAAGTTGTATTTTATTGTTTGTGCATTCTTTTATCAATTTCTTACAGATATTTTTGTGTTATGAAAATGAATGACTTGCAAAGACATTTACATTTTTGCATTCGTTTTTTTTTTTAATTCTTCACCTTTTTTGTTTTAATGTCCCAAGAGTGAACACAGACGGATGAGTCTTATTCAACAGAGTGGAAAAAACAGGGTACCTTTGGTTGTCCTCAATGGATTTGTCCAGAGTATAATGTGTCCAAGTTATTGCCCTAATACAGTGAGAACCATACCCCCAAAACTAATGCAGAACTCTACTTATGTATTGCACAGCTACAAGAGTTAACTTGTCTAGGATAAGTGACATATAAGCTTGCAAAACTCACTATACAGCTCTATTTATTAACTGATATGAACTTAAATTGCTGAACATGTCTCAAAAATTTTCTACAGAGCTCTACTTAAAAATGAGCACTCTCAAAGACAATTTGTCTAACATAATTTGGAAATATGTTTTTTAAAGTTACCATAGAGCTATCAAATATATTAGGCACTCAAATAGGAAGCTTGTTTCAAATACTTGTCATATATATATATATATATATATATATATATATATATATATATATATATATTAAAAACTTACAGTATATCTATACTTACGTATTGACATTTAGGTTTTTAAAACATACTGCAGAGCTCTTCATGTTTTCTGAATTTTATGCTTTCGTCTACTAATGTATTGAGCACTCTCAAAGTATATTCGTGTAGCTGAATTGCCATACATATTTTTTGAAAATCTATATTTAGCTCTACTAATGTATTGAACTTTGTAAAAATAAATTTATGCAGTTGAAATGCCATATCTGTTTCTCAAAGGTTTTATTAAGCTCTACTAATATATTAAGCACTCTGGAAGTAGATTTGTCTAAAATAATTGCCAAAATGTTTCCAAATCTTACTACAAAGCTCTATAAATGCATTGAGCACTCTTAAAGAAAAATCGTCTTGCATAATTAAACAACACAATTGTTAAATTTACTACACAGCTATATTAAACTATGGAGCACATGCAAGCATCATTGGCATATATACATATATATATATATATATATATATATATATATATATATATATATATATACATATTGTTTAAACGTACGAAAGAGCTTTACTCAAAGTAAATTTGTCAAATGAGAAAAATTCTTTCAAATCTTTCCACAGAACTCTACCACAGTATTAAGCACTCTGGTAATTACTTTTCCAGCATACTCGCAATACACAATTTTAAAACTCACTACAGAGCTGTACTTATCTATTTTGCAGTCTCAAAGAAAATTTTTGATCGCATAACAGAAATTTGTATTTTTCAAATAACTCCAAAAATTAACTCATACATTGAGCACTCTTAAAGGAAATTTCTCTGCTATAAATGACAAATGTTTTCAAAACTAAATACAAAGCTTCGAAAAAAGAGCTGATATTATAACAGGTTACTTTTATTCAAATATCTATGACCGAGCATTATATAATTTATTTAGATTTTTACTGAATAATTACACTTGAAATAGTGCTCAAAACTAGCCAGAGCTGATATTATAAAACGTTTATTTTATTACAGGATAAATACACATTACTATTGAACCAGAGTTATATAAGAGTGCTCAATGAGATATAGAGCAATAAAGACATTTTATTTAGATTTTTAGTTAATAATTACACTCTAAATAAGTGCTCAACACTAGACAGAGCTGATATTATAAAACGTTTATTTTATTACAAGAGATATAAATATTAAGATTTATCAGAGTTAATTAAGAGTGCTCAATGAGACATAAAGCAATAAAGACATTTATTAAGAATTTTACTTAATAATTACATTTTTAAAATGTGCTCAAGACAGAGCTGATATTATAAAACGTTTATTTTATTACAGGCTAAATAAACATTAAGATTTAACCAGAGTTATACAAGAGTGCTCAATAAGACATAGAGCAATAAAGACATTTTATTTAGATTTTTACTTAATAAATACACTTTAAATAAGTGCTCAACACTAGACAGAGCTGATATTATAAAACGTTTATTTTATTACAGGCTAAGTAAACATTAAGATTTAACAAGAGTTATAAAAGAGTGCTCAATAAGACATAGAGCAATAAAGACATTTTATTTAGATTTTTACTGATTAATTACATTTTAAATAAGTGCTCAACACTAGGCAGAGCTGATATTATAAAACGTCTATTTTATTACAGGATAAATAAGCATTAAGATTTAACCAGAGTTATATAAGAGTGCTCAATGCGACATAGAGCAATAAAGACATTTTATTTAGATTTTTACTTAATAAATACACTTTAAAATAAGTGCTCAACACTAGACAGAGCTGATATTATAAAACGTCTATTTTATTACAGGATAAATAAACAAAGATTTAACTTGCTGATATTATACAACGATTAATTAATTACAGGATAAATAATCATTAAGATGTAACCAGAGGTATATAAGACTGCTTAATGAGACATAGAGCAATAAAGACATTTTATTTAGATTTTTACTAAATAATTACATTTTAAATAAGTGCTCAACACTAGACCGAGCTGATATTATAAAACGTCTATTTTATTACAGGATAAATAAACATTAAGATTTAACCAGAGTTATATAAGAGTGCTCAATGTGACATAGAGCAATAAAGACATTTTATTTAGATTTTTACTTAATAATTACACTTGAAATAAGTGCTCAAAACTAGACAGAGCTGATATTATAAAACGTCTATTTTATTAAAGGATAAATAAACAAAGAGTTAACTTGCTGATATTATAAAACGATTAATTAATTACAGGATAAATAAACATTAAGATTAAACCAGAGGTATATAAGTGTGCTTAATGAGACACAGAGCAATAAAGACATTTTATTTAGATTTTTACTTAATAATTACACTTTAAATAAGTGCTCAACTCTAGACAGAGCTGATATTATAAAACGTTTATTTTATTACAAGAGATATAAATATTAAGATTTAACCAAAGTTATATAAGAGTGCTCAATGAGACATAGAGCAATAAAGACATTTTATTTAGATTTTTACTTAATAATTACACTTTAAATAAGTGCTCAACTCTAGACAGAGCTGATATTATAAAACGTTTATTTTATTACAAGAGATTTAAATATTAAGATTTAACCAAAGTTATATAAGAGTGCTCAATGAGACATAGAGCAATAAAGACATTTTATTTAGATTTTTACTTAATAAATGCATTTTAAATAAGTGCTCAACACTAGACGGAGCTGATATTATAAAACGTCTATTTATTACAGGATAAACATTAAGATTTAACCAGAGTTATATAAGAGTGCTCAATGAGACATAGAGCAATAAAGACATTTTATTTAGATTTTTACTTATGAATTACACTTTAAACAACTGCTTAACACTAGACACAGCTAATATTATAAAACGTTTATTTTATTACAAGAGATATAAATATTAAGATGTAACTAGAGTTATATAAGAGTGCTCAATGAGACATAGAGCAATAAAGACATTTTATTTAGATTTTTACTTAATAATTACACTTGAAATAAGTGCTCAAAACTAGAAAGAGCTGATATTATAAAACGTTTATTTTATTAAAGGATAAATAAACAAAGATTTAACTTGAGTTATATAAAAGTACTCAATAATACATAGAGCAATGAACACATTTTATTTAGATTTTTACTTAATAATTACACTTTAAAATAAGTGCTCAACTCTAGACAGAGCTGATATTATAAAACGATTAATTAATTACAGGATAAATAATCATTAAGATTAAACCAAAGTTATATAAGACTGCTTAATGAGACATAGAGCAATAAAGACATTTTATTTAGATTTTTACTTAATAAATACACTTTAAAATAAGTGCTCAACACTAGACAGAGCTGATATTTTAAAACGATTAATTAATTACAGCATAAATAATCATTAAGATTTAACCAGAGGTATATAAGCCTGCTTAATGAGACATAGAGCAATAAAGACATTTTATTTAGATTTTTACTGATTAATTACATTTTAAATAAGTGCTCAACACTAGGCAGAGCTGATATTATAAAACGTCTATTTTATTACAGGATAAATAAGCATTAAGATTTAACCAGAGTTATATAAGAGTGCTCAATGTGACATAGAGCAATAAAGACATTTTATTTAGATTTTTACTTAATAATTACACTTGAAATAAGTGCTCAACACTAGACAGAGCTGCTATTATAGAACGATTAATTAATTACAGGATAAATAATCATTAAGATTTAACCAGAGGTATATAAGAGTGCTTAATGAGACATAGAGCAATAAAGACATTTTATTTAGATTTTTACTTAATAATTACACTTTAAATAAGTGCTCAACTCTAGACAGAGCTGATATTATAAAACGTTTATTTTATTACAAGAGATATAAATATTAAGATTTAACCAAAGTTATATAAGAGTGCTCAATGAGACATAGAGCAATAAAGACATTTTATTTAGATTTTTACTTAATAATTACACTTGAAATAAGTGCTCAACACTAGACAGAGCTGCTATTATAGAACGATTAATTAATTACAGGATAAATAATCATTAAGATTTAACCAGAGTTATATAAGAGTGCTTAATGAGACATAGAGCAATAAAGACATTTTATTTAGATTTTTACTTAATAATTACACTTTAAATAAGTGCTCAACTCTAGACAGAGCTGATATTATAAAACGTTTATTTTATTACAAGAGATATAAATATTAAGATTTAACCAAAGTTATATAAGAGTGCTCAATGAGACATAGAGCAATAAAGACATTTTATTTAGATTTTTACTTAATAAATACACTTTAAAATAAGTGCTCAACTCTAGACACAGCTAATACTATAAAACATTTATTTTATTACAAGAGATATAAATATTAAGATTTAACCAAAGTTATATAAGAGTGCTCAATAAGACATAGAGCAATAAAGACATTTTATTTAGATTTTTTCTTAATAATTACATTTTAAATAAGTGCTCAACACTAGACGGAGCTGATATTATAAAACGTCTATTTTATTACAGGATAAATAAACATTAAGATTTAACCAGAGTTATATAAGAGTGCTCAATGAGACATAGAGCAATAAAGACATTTTATTTAGATTTTTACTTATGAATTACACTTTAAACAACTGCTTAACACTAGAAACAGCTAATATTATAAAACGTTTATTTTATTACAAGAGATATAAATATTAAGATTTAACTAAAGTTATATAAGAGTGCTCAATGAGACATAGAGCAATAAAGACATTTTATTTAGATTTTTACTTAATAATTACACTTGAAATAAGTGCTCAAAACTAGAAAGAGCTGATATTATAAAACGTTTATTTTATTAAAGGATAAATAAACAAAGATTTAACTTGAGTTATATAAAAGTGCTCCATAAGACATAGAGCAATGAACACATTTTATTTAGATTTTTACTTAATAATTACACTTTAAAATAAGTGCTCAACTTTAGACAGAGCTGCTATTATAGAACGATTAATTAATTACAGGATAAATAATCATTAAGATTTAACCAGAGGTATATAAGACTGCTCAATGAGACATAGAGCAATAAAGACATTTTATTTAGATTTTTACTTAATAAATACACTTTAAAATAAGTGCTCAACTCTAGACAGAGCTGATACTATAAAACGATTAATTAATTACAGGATAAATAAACATTAAGATTTAACCAGAGTTATATAAGAGTGCTCAATGTGACATAGAGCAATAAAGACATTTTATTTAGATTTTTACTTAATAATTACACTTGAAATAAGTGCTCAACACTAGAAAGAGCTGATATTATAAAACGTCTATTTTATTACAGGATAAATAAACAAAGATTTAACTTGCTGATATTATAAAACGATTAATTAATTAAAGGATAAATAATCATTAAGATTTAACCAGAGGTATATAAGACTGCTCAATGATACATAGAGCAATAAAGACATTTTATTTAGATTTTTACTTAATAAATACACTTTAAAATAAGTGCTCAACTCTAGACAGAGCTGATATTATAAAACGATTAATTAATTACAGGATAAATAATCATTAAGATGTAACCAGAGGTATATAAGACTGCTCAATGAGACATAGAGCAATAAAGACATTTTATTTAGATTTTTACTTAATAAATACACTTTAAAATAAGTGCTCAACTCTAGACAGAGCTGATATTATAAAACGATTAATTAATTACAGGATAAATAATCATTAAGATTTAACCAGAGGTATATAAGAGTGCTTAATGAGACATAGAGCAATAAAGACATTTTATTTAGATTTTTACTAAATAATTACATTTTAAATAAGTGCTCAACACTAGACCGAGCTGATATTATAAAACGTCTATTTTATTACAGGATAAATAAACATTAAGATTTAACCAGAGGTATATAAGAGTGCTTAATGAGACATAGAGCAATAAAGACATTTTATTTAGATTTTTACTAAATAATTACATTTTAAATAAGTGCTCAACACTAGACCGAGCTGATATTATAAAACGTCTATTTTATTACAGGATAAATAAACATTAAGATTTAACCAGAGGTATATAAGAGTGCTTAATGAGACATAGAGCAATAAAGACATTTTATTTAGATTTTTACTTAATAATTACACTTTAAACAAGTGCTCAACACTAGGCAGAGCTGATATTATAAAACGTCTATTTTATTACAGGATAAATAAGCATTAAGATTTAACCAGAGTTATATAAGAGTGCTCAATGAGACATAGAGCAATAAAGACATTTTATTTAGATTTTTACTTAATAAATACACTTTAAAATAAGCGCTCAACACTAGACAGAGCTGATATTATAAAACGTCTATTTTATTACAGGATAAATAAACAAAGATTTAACTTGCTGATATTATAAAACGATTAATTAATTAAAGGATAAATAATCATTAAGATTTAACCAGAGGTATATAAGACTGCTCAATGAGATATAGAGCAATAAAGACATTTTATTTAGATTTTTACTTAATAAATACACTTTAAATAAGTGCTCAACACTAGACGGAGCTGATATTATAAAACGTCTATTTATTACAGGATAAATAAACATTAAGATTTAACCAGAGTTATATAAGAGTGCTCAATGAGACATAGAGCAATAAAGACATTTTATTTAGATTTTTACTTATGAATTACACTTTAAACAACTGCTTAACACTAGACACAGCTAATATTATAAAACGTTTATTTTATTACAAGAGATATAAATATTAAGATTTAACTAGAGTTATATAAGAGTGCTCAATGAGACATAGAGCAATAAAGACATTTTATTTAGATGTTTACTTAATAATTACACTTGAAATAAGTGCTCAAAACTAGAAAGAGCTGATATTATAAAACGTTTATTTTATTAAAGGATAAATAAACAAAGATTTAACTTGAGTTATATAAAAGTGCTCAATAAGACATAGAGCAATGAACACATTTTATTTAGATTTTTACTTAATAATTACACTTTAAAATAAGTGCTCAACTCTAGACAGAGCTTATATTATAAAACGATTAATTAATTACAGGATAAATAATCATTAAGATTTAACCAGAGGTATATAAGACTGCTTAATGAGACATAGAGCAATAAAGACATTTTATTTAGATTTTTACTTAATAAATACACTTTAAAATAAGTGTCAACACTAGACAGAGCTGATATTTTAAAACGATTAATTAATTACAGGATAAATAATCATTAAGATTTAACCAGAGGTATATAAGACTGCTTAATGAGACATAGAGCAATAAAGACATTTTATTTAGATTTTTACTGATTAATTACATTTTAAATAAGTGCTCAACACTAGGCAGAGCTGATATTATAAAACGTCTATTTTATTACAGGATAAATAAGCATTAGGATTTAACCAGAGTTATATAAGAGTGCTCAATGAGACATAGAGCAATAAAGACATTTTATTTAGATTTTTACTTAATAAATACACTTTAAAATAAGTGCTCAACACTAGACAGAGCTGATATTATAAAACGTCTATTTTATTACAGGATAAATAAACAAAGATTTAACTTGCTGATATTATAAAACGATTAATTAATTAAAGGATAAATAATCATTAAGATTTAACCAGAGGTATATAAGACTGCTCAATGAGACATAGAGCAATAAAGACATTTTATTTAGATTTTTACTTAATAAATACACTTTAAAATAAGTGCTCAACTCTAGACAGAGCTGATATTATAAAACGATTAATTAATTACAGGATAAATAATCATTAAGATTTAACCAGAGGTATATAAGACTGCTTAATGAGACATAGAGCAATAAAGACATTTTATTTAGATTTTTACTAAATAATTACATTTTAAATAAGTGCTCAACACTAGACCGAGCTGATATTATAAAACGTCTATTTTATTACAGGATAAATAAACATTAAGATTTAACCAGAGTTATATAAGAGTGCTCAATGTGACATAGAGCAATAAATACATTTTATTTAGATTTTTACTTAATAATTACACTTGAAATAGTGCTCAACACTAGACAGAGCTGCTATTATAAACCGATTAATTAATTACAGGATAAATAATCATTAAGATGTAAATGAGGTATATAAGAGTGCTTAATGTGACATAGAGCAATAAAGACATTTTAGTTAGATTTTTACTTAATAATTACACTTTAAATAAGTGCTCAACACTAGACAGAGCTGATATTATAAAACGTTTATTTTATTACAAGAGATATAAATATTAAGATTTAACCAAAGTTATATAAGAGTGCTCAATGAGACATAGAGCAATAAAGACATTTTATTTAGATTTTTACTTAATAAATACACTTTAAAATAAGTGCTCAACTCTAGACACAGCTAATACTATAAAACATTTATTTTATTACAAGAGATATAAATATTAAGATTTAACCAAAGTTATATAAGAGTGCTCAATAAGACATAGAGCAATAAAGACATTTTATTTAGATTTTTACTTAATAATTACATTTTAAATAAGTGCTCAACACTAGACGGAGCTGATATTATAAAACGTCTATTTATTACAGGATAAATAAACATTAAGATTTAACCAGAGTTATATAAGAGTGCTCAATGAGACATAGAGCAATAAATACATTTTATTTAGATTTTTACTTATGAATTACACTTTAAACAACTGCTTAACACTAGACACAGCTAATATTATAAAACGTTTATTTTATTACAAGAGGTATAAATATTAAGATTTAACTAGAGTTATATAAGAGTACTCAATGAGACATAGAGCAATGAACACATTTTATTTAGATTTTTACTTAATAATTACACTTGAAATAAGTGCTCAACACTAGACAGAGCTGATATTATAAAACGATTAATTAATTACAGGATAAATAATCATTAAGATTTAACCAGAGGTATATAAGACTGCTCAATGAGACATAGAGCAATAAAGACATTTTATTTAGATTTTTACTTAATAAATACACTTTAAAATAAGTGCTCAACTCTAGACAGAGCTGATATTATAAAACGATTAATTAATTACAGGATAAATAATCATTAAGATTTAACCAGAGGTATATAAGACTGCTTAATGAGACATAGAGCAATAAAGACATTTTATTTAGATTTTTACTTAATAAATACACTTTAAAATAAGTGCTCAACACTAGACAGAGCTGATATTTTAAAACGATTAATTAATTACAGGATAAATAATCATTAAGATTTAACCAGAGGTATATAAGACTGCTTAATGAGACATAGAGCAATAAAGACATTTTATTTAGATTTTTACTTAATAAATACACTTTAAAATAAGTGCTCCACACTAGACAGAGCTGATATTATAAAACGTTTATTTTATTACAAGAGATATAAATATTAAGAGTTAACTAGAGTTATATAAGAGTGCCTAATAAGACATAGAGCAATGAACACATTTTATTTAGATTTTTACTTAATAATTACACTTGAAATTAGTGCTCAACACATGACAGAGCTAATATCATAAAACGTTTATTTTATTACAAGAGATATAAATATTAAGATTTAACTAAAGTTATATGAGTAAGACAGAGCAATAAACACATTCATTTAGATTTTTACTTAATAATTACACTTTAAATAAGTGCTCATCACTAGAAACAGCTGATATTATCAAACGTTTATATTATTGAAAGAAAATTATATGCCAATGCTTTATCATACATAGAGCAATATTGACATTTTAGATTTTTTATTGAGAATCATAACATTTTGAATAAAATTATTAAAATTTATATTACATTATGTCATATTCACACATGAATACCAAAAACAGTGTGGTTATCTAAATTGACGTATGCATTTTTTAAACTTATTACCTTGCTCTACTGATGTATTGAGCGATCTACATATAAGTCCTGTCATTTGAATTTCTCTATATATATTTTAAGTCTAAACAGTAACCTTTACTAATGCATTGAGCACTCTAGCAGTAAGTCTTGCCATCTAAATTGCCATACATATCCCCAAAAATTTAACAACTATCTCTACTAATTCATTAATAATTGTATATAGTTATCTTTCTGTCTCTCATTATATATCTTTCTATCTATAAAAGTGAAAATATCTGCCTGTGTGTGTGTACATTTCCCTAGGCAATAACTCTGTCAATTTTAGTCTACAGACTCAAAATTTGATATACAGGGTACTGAGATTTTGGAAAATCTATGCGATTGGTATTTGGACAGAAATTTGTCGATTAAGGTGTCAAAGTTCAACGATTTGACCTTTGAGAACTCTACAAAACTCCTCCGACAATTATGGGTCTAAACACTTGAAATTTTAGATATAGTTTTCTTGGACATGGATCTAACTTTATATCTTGATTTGAGCCCACAAACAATTTTAAGGGTTCATAATAGGGGGCAAATAAAAAAAAAATTAACCGTTTTTTTGCTTTTTTTGGGGGTTGTGTGTGGGGGGGGGTGAGCATACACCACCAAACACCGGGGCTACGCCAGGAACCCATACTAGTATATATTCAAGGGATACAATTTATATATATATATATATAATTATTTTTTTACTATAATAATTATTAAATACCTACAGACACTAGTGTTTCATCCTTTCGGGAATCTTCAGTGCAGGGTGTCACGATTAATACCAGTCGAACGATTCGAACTCCGCATCACGAGACATCTCTGGGTTGGTTATATATATATATATTCAAGGGAGACCATATATAAATTGTCTCCCTTGAATAAATATATTTATACATATTTATACATACATATGTATATATATATATATTCAAGGGAGACAATTTGTATATGTAGATCACATAATTATTAGAAGTTATTTTTTTAATGCTTAATTGAACTTTAATGCTTAGTTTTTCCATCAATTTTTGGACTTGGGTTATTTCTTTTTTAATATATACATGAAAAAAATCTATGTGCTATTCGAGACAAGAAATAAAAGAAATAAAGAAAATTCTTACCTGTTACTTCCCAGGTGTTATCTCCACTTTTTCTCTTTTCTGCTTCTTGCTGAAACTCATGGCAATTTCATGTTTGTTTGTGTTCTTTGTTACATATATATAATTTTTACTGTGATGATTTTTTTTTCTTTTAATTATTAACAATTTTTTTTTGATTTATATAATAAAGAGAGACAACATAACTAATGGATTTTTTGAAAATGATATATTTAACTTTCTGGCTATGATCAAACACACATGTACTACTATTTCTTTTTTGCAGTTGCATAAGTTAGCTGATGAGAAGAAATACAAGCAGAACTGCATTCATTTAAATAAAGCTAATAGTTTAGAATTTGATTGGACCCAGATGTGCATGTACACAAAGAAAGAAACACTTACTTGAGGACTTCTGTAACTACAGGAAACATGTGGCAGCTAGGATAGCTGATGCTGCTGGATTCAGTTGTTTTTTCCAATCCACATAATTCTCACAATAGCTGATAGTAGAATTCCATCATGATCAAGAGGAGTACCTGAAATTACAAAAATATACACACAGAAGGAAAGAAAAAGAATACTTACTCTACTTCTATGACAATGATTGCTGCCAACACTTCGAGATGCTAATGTTGGAAGAAACAGATAGACATACATCATACACAGTTTGATTGTACCCAGATGTGCTTGAACGCAAAGAAAGAAATACTTGATTCAAACTGCACAAGACATGTGGCAGACAGGAACGGTGATGCTGCTAGGTTTTGTTGCTTGTTCCAATCTATAAAAAAGAGATGATATTTATAGTGTTGATAATCTACTGCTCTGTGAAAGCTGGAACAATGGAAACAGTTAAATTAAATTTTCAAATCACAAAGACTGAAATCGAAACAGAAAGAAGAAAGGGTGATACTATACTCATCTTCCTGTCGGTGCAGACCAATTGCTGGTGACTGTTCGTTCGCCATTAAACTGGAAAATAAAATAAAAATAAGAAAAAAAAAAGAGGTTCCACCGGGGAAAGCTCTCGTCTGGGCAGCGAGGTGATGAACTCCCGAAAGGAGGGGCACTATATAAAAACAAGCTTTGCTGCGAACATCTCCTAAAAAGCGGTTTCTACTCAGTATAACAGGCGGAGGAGAAAACAGGGGTGTTCTCTCTACCCAACAGGATTCGTAAAGATACCACTAGTTTGTGTTCATAAGACGGCGATGATCGCTCACAAAACTGGCATTCCTACTATCATATCGGAGGACCGTCGTATATAATTGCACTACCATTTCGTATTGGAGGACGGTCATATATAATTGCACTACCATACCGTTTCGGAGTTCGTAGACAGTAGGAATAATAAAAGCGGCCTTAAAGCGGCTTGTGAGCACACAATCTAGTCGAACTCTAGTCGTCCTTAGTCGAGTCAAGGCAAGCCTGCATTACATAGTAACACGAGCACGTGTCGCCTGCTTAGAGGGTAGCCCCCTTCGGGAGATTCGAAAGCGCACCTCACAGCGGAAAAGCTTCGGAACCAATCGGACCGTACCCAGACTTGCAGCTATTTGTTAACTTGGAAGTGGAGTCAACACCCCGACACTGAGAAAAGAGCTTTCCAAAAGCTCAAAACCAGTTGCATGCAAAGTCGGGGAAACTGGGAGCAGGCTGGGGAGAACACGGGGCCTTGGAGGGAGGCCCATTTTTCTCTTTCGTTCGGTTTACATCTTTCGGGTATTGTTCTCCTTTCAGCCTGCCCCCTTCACGCCTTTTTGCTCGCCACATGCAAGCGTATAAAAAGACGACCAGATGACGGACGCAACAAACTAATGCCGACATTTTCTGGATTTTTTTTTTTTTTTTTTGCCAGAGCCCATTTAGCCGTGTAGCTGTTAAACTACAACGTTACACCCCCCTACCACGGTGAGGATAGGGTTGGACTTTAGGGGGGAAAATACACATCCAGAATTTTATCAAAGAACAGCACGGTTTATAAACTGCACAATTGTCACGGTAATTCTAAAGTTTATCGACCGCCCTTATATAATATTATATATATACTTTCATCTAACAAATTAAATTAAAAGACGTTAATTTAGATTTAAATTAAAAATATTTTATCCAAGAACACAACGGTTTATAAACTGCACAATTTTCACGGTAATTATACAGTTTATCGACCGCCCTTAAATAATATTATATATATACTTTCATCTAACAAATTAAATTAAAAGACGTTAATTTAGATTTAAATTAAAAATATTTTATCAAAGAACACCACGGTTTATAAACTGCACAATTGTCACGGTAATTCTAAAGTTTATTGACCGCCCTTATATAATATTATATATATACTTTCATCTAACAAATTAAATTAAAAGACGTTAATTTAGATTTAAATTAAAAATATTTTATCCAAGAACACCACGGTTTATAAACTGCACAATTGTCACGGTAATTATACAGTTTATCGACCGCCCTTAAATAATATTATATATATACTTTCATCTAACAAATTAAATTAAAAGACGTTAATTTAGATTTAAATTAAAAATATTTTATCCAAGAACACCACGGTTTATAAACTGCACAATTCTCACGGTAATTATACAGTTTATCGACCACCCTTAAATAATATTATATATATACTTTCATCTAACAAATTAAATTAAAAGACGTTAATTTAGATTTAAATTAAAAATATTTTATCCAAGAACACCACGGTTTATAAACTGCACAATTCTCACGGTAATTATACAGTTTATCGACCGCCCTTAAATAATATTATATATATACTTTCATCTAACAAATTAAATTAAAAGACGTTAATTTAGATTTAAATTAAAAATATTTTATCCAAGAACACCACGGTTTATAAACTGCACAATTGTCACGGTAATTATACAGTTTATCGACCGCCCTTGAATAATATTATATATATACTTTCATCTAACAAATTAAATTAAAAGACGATAATTTAGATTTAAATTAAAAATATTTTATCCAACAACAGCACGGTTTATAAACTGCACAATTATCACGGTAATATCGATTGGCTAGGTTTCTAACAGTATTTTGTGTAATAAAATATAAATACCTTTAAATTTGTTTGACAT
>NC_136527.1:93541379-93551379 GCF_053919585.1 Euprymna scolopes | reverse complement strand
GGGAAAGGAGGGAGAGAGAGAGACAGAGAGAGAGAGAGAGAGAGAGAGAGAGAGAGAGAGAGAGAGAGAGGGTAACAGCATACGGTCTTTGGTCTTTGGTCAGAGTTAGGGTTAGGGTTAGGGTTTGAAGAGTGAACGTGGGCGTGTGTATGTGTGTGTTTATGCAAGTGTGTGTGTATGTGGGTGTGTGCGTCGTTGAGAGAAAGAGAGAGAGAGAGAGAGAGAGAGAGAGAGAGAAAGGTTAGCACCCGGAAATTTAAAAAGTTATAAAAAGTTTAAAAACAAAAATATATATATATATATATATATATATATATATATATATATATATATATATATATATATATATATATATATATATATAACTTAGTAGCAGGGGCAACGAGAAGCCAGAGAGAGAGAGAGAAAGAGAGAGAGAGAGAGAGAGAGAAGCCGAAACTTTGAAAAGTTATAAAAAAATTAAAAAATAATTATACATATATATATATATATATATATATATATATATATATATATATATATATATATATGTATGTATATATATATATATATATATATATATCATAAGCAGAAATTTATTTTTTATTTTACAAGCTGCCCCAGCGTAGTATTATCTCCCATCTCTCCATGTTAAGAACGGCTTTCTTGGAAGTGTTTCTTTTTTTTTTCAGAAAGCCGTTTTTATCATGGAGAGATTGGAGATAATACTACGCTGGAGCAGCTTGTAAAATAAAAAATATCAAAGAAAACTTCTTCGATATTTTTGGGTAAAATTTTCAAGTTAAATTCAATTTTATCCTATCTTATTAAATTATTGGCTGAAAGTACAGAATAGTTAACATGCTGAAAGTACAGAATAGTTAATATGCCCCTCTCTACATTAAGAATGGCTTTCTTAACTTTTAAGGTAATGATTTCTTAAAAAATTACAATTTAATAACGAAAAAAAAAAGTGTGTTTTTACGACCTACCCCAGCGTAGCATAAACACCCCAACCGAAAAGTCTTAGTAAAGAGAGAGGCAGGTAGGTATTTATTTTTTATTTATCTTATTTTTATTTATTTTTATTTAACATTTGATGTTTTTTTTATTAAATTGTTAGGTTAAAGTACGGAATAGTTACAAAACGCCCTCCTCTCCCCATTTTAAGAACGACTTCCGGAATACCCCCTCCAATCTCTCCATGTTAAGAACGGCTTTCTTGGGAGTGTTTTTTTTTTTTTTTCAGAAAGCCGTTTTTATCATGGGGAGATTGGAGATAATACTACGCTGGGGCAGCTTGTAAAATAAAAAATATCAAAGAAAACTTCTTCGATATTTGTTAAATTCAATTTTATCCTATCTTTTGCTTATTAAATTATTGGCTGAAAGTACAGAATAGTTAACATGCCCCTCTCTACATTAAGAATGGCTTTCTTAACTTTTAAGTTTTCTTAAAAAATTACAATTTAATAACGAAAAAAAAAACCGTTATTTTTACGACCTACCCCAGACCCCAACCCGAAAAGTCTTAGTAAAGAGAGAGGCAGGTAGAGGGGTGGGTGAAGGGCAGGAGAATTGGCACGTGTCAAACGAAGTTGAAATAAATCCATTTCGTTAACAAACTTTCAAATTCGATTGACACTTATGACACCCACCCCTGCCACCTCATGACAGCTTTTAACGGAAAGTTGATTTGTGTTGGTGTTGGTGTGTTTGAGTATTTGTGTGTACGTGTGTGTTCGTGTATGTGTGTGTTTATGCGAGTGTGTGTGTGTGTGTGTTTATCCAAGTGCGTATGTATGTGTGTGTTTTCTGTATGTGTGTTTTTATGCGAGTGTGTTAGAGTGTGTGCTTCTGTCTCTGTTTATGCTCCTGCCCCTCTTTGATGTGGAAGCACATATTCTCTCTCTCTCTCTCTCTCCATATATATATATATATATATATATATATATATAAGTATATATATACACATACTTAGTGACAGGGGCACGGAGAAGCTAAAGAGAGAGAGAGAGAGAGAGAGAGAGAGAGAGAGAGGGGGGGGAGGTTTAGTCATCTTACATAAACCATTCTCGGCTGGATTTAAATTTACAAAATATACGCTGAAACGGAAAATTAAGTTTGTGTTTTTATATAGATTTGAAATTAAGTTCGTGTTTTTATATAGATTTGAAATTTAAGAAACAGTAATTTACTATTAATAAAAAATAATCCTAATAATTTTTTTTTCTATATTTATATTTCGATTGATTTATGAGTCGACACTCACGGGTTAAATCAAGTCTAGGATGCGAGTTAATGCGACGAATAAATCGACAGTTGATGTTGAATTTTATGAGAAAATCACGATCATGTCATAGTCAATTCGAAAGCGATTTTGAAGCCTTTAAACTGTCATTAATTTATTTCTGGCTTGATGGGCCATCTATTTTACTTTACATTTCAAAATACACGCATTAATATCTCGAAAACGATTTGTCTGGCACTGGTATAAGTGCTATGGGTTCATGAGAGCATATCCCATTAAAGTACTTGTAAACAGGGATGCAACACCGAGGCGAAGGGACAGACGTTGGAGATTGACCTATAGCACGCACTATTAGATTAGATACTCTTTTTTTGTTGTTGTTTTTGTGCTCAACGATAAAAACCGTCTTCTTCATTTGTGTTTGCTTCTCATTTTCGCTTTTTCTCTGATAAGTGTTTCGCTAATGTGAAAAAGAAAACTTGTTCGAACGTTTGCTGACATTTATTGGATGTGTTCCTACCAGTATTTTGCTTAATTTTCGAGTTTGGAGCGATTATCGAGTCTCACAAGATGTCTGTAAAATGTCAGACACTTCTTTATTGTTCTAACTTAAAACCGTGCGCTACTTTTGTTTGTGTTAAATAAACGTTTTAAAATAAGTTAAAACAACAAAAATGTGATCTAGGTACGTAGAAGAGTAACTTATCTTGCCTTTGGTAACATTCATTTTCTTATATATTTATTTGTTCACTACTTTTTCGTTTTGTTCTCTTGAATGCGAAATATTCGCCGTGGAATTTCCACGGGTCACGATTATTTCGTTTTATTAATCTTAAGTTTCATAGAATAAAAAGTTCAGACACAACTTTGTCGAGCGATTTATAATCGATTTCATTTAACTTCTGTTTGACCCCGGCACGTACGATCCTTTCTCTCCTTCCCCCACTCTCTCTCTCTCTCTCTCTTCTTTAGCTTGGTGACAAGCGATATGCTTATGTGTGCGTGTGTGTGTGTGTGTGTGTATGTGTGTACATGCGTGCGTATGTGTGTTGTCGTATTCACCAAAATTTAAAAAAATAAAAACTTTTTTCCCCGACCGACCGGATTAGGGTTGTGAGGTGTGGTTAGAGTTCATGAAAATAAATGTTAGCAATAAAAACTTTTTAAAACCAAGTTAGAAAAAAGAAAACAATTTGCTTCCCCCACCAAATTATCATATATTGGAGCGTCTAAATTAAGATTCTACTTTTTTTTTTAGGCGATGTAATAAACCATATTTTAGAGTAGGGTGCCTCCTGTCTTTACTTTGGTTTGTATATTTTTCATGTAGCAAAAATGCTTCCGGGAGATCTTTTTAGGATTCTAAAGGTTTGCCTTTTTTTACACTTTTTATTATCTTCGAAAAATGTACACAAATGTAAACAAGCAGTTTACGATTTGAAAGGCATCGTTAAAATGATATTTTTCGCGAGTTCTTTCAACTGTATAGTTTTTATTTCGTCGTCTTCAAGTCCAATGTAAACAAGTTCTTGATGAGCCGTTCATCTTAAGTAATCCAATTTACCAAATTTACACTTCTAACGATTACTATGATATTGTCCATTGACCACTGTACACTCTTTAACCCCTCGAGTGGTCTCTGGGCCTTGATAGTCAGTGATTCCTTTGTAAAATAAAATAAAAACATTTCAATACTTTGATGGTGAATCTATAGTCAGACTATGCTAATTTTCCTTGCGATATTCGTTTTCAACATACCTGAACAAACTGAGGGTTTGCCCCTTTCATATGCCGCCTGTTCAAACATGGTCGCCAGTGATTTACATTTCAAAATATACGCATTAGTATCTCGAAATATACGCATTAGTATCTCGAAAACTATTTGTCTGTGCCTTGCGATATTCGTTTTCAGCATACCCGAACGATTTTAAAATAGACAGGCCGAATGTTAACGAACCACACACACACAAAAAGACACACACACACACACACACACACACACACACGTAAACTCAGTGAAAGTGTCTACTGTCGATAAGGTAGTTGTAAATTAGATTACTGGCTCTTATGAGTTTTAGTTTAACCATCCTTTACAACTGTGATACAGTAGAACAGTCCGTCTCTGGACAATTAGCAGTGTATCGCATAACTCAATGACAGTGTCGAATGTTGACTAGCTAGTTGTAAGTTAGGTTACTGGCTCTGATGAGTTACACTCTAACAACCCTTAATAACTGTGATACAGCGGAACAGTCCGTTTTTGGACAAGTGGCGGTGATCGCATAACTCATTGAAAGTGCCGAATGTCTATTAGCTAGTTGAAACTTAGATTACTGGCTTTAATGAGTTTCAGTCTAACCACACTTAATAACTTTGATACAACGGAAGAGTCCGTCTGTTTCGCATAACTCATTGACAGTGTCGCGTGTCGATTAGCTAGTTGTAACTTCGTAGCCGAATGCCCCTTTAAGAAGAGACTTGAAGATAATAATTATTGTTATTTGTATTGTTATTCTTATCGTCCAGCCATGATGCACGTGCTGAAATCCATTTCCAACTCAACTGTGTTAAAAAAAACTTACTTCGAGACAAGAACGCCGACACTCGACTTCGAGACGAGTTTTCCCGGGACAAGTTTTCCGGGCACTGGTATAAGTGCTATGGATTCATCAGAGCACATCTCATTAAAGTACTTGTAAACAGGGATGCAACACTGAGGCGATGGGACAGACTTTGGAGATTGACCTATAGCACGGGGCCTATTAGATTAGATACTCTTTTTGTTTTTGTTTTTGTGCTCAACGATAAAAACCGACTTCTTCATTTGTGTTTGCTTCTCATTTTAACTTTTGCTCTAATAAGAGTTTCGCTAATGTGAAAAAGAAAACATGTTCGAACGTTTGCTGACATTTATTGGATGTGTTGCTACCAGTATTTTGCTTAATTTTCGAGTTTGGAGCGATTGTCGAGTCTCACAAGATGACTGTAAAATATCAGACACTTCTTTATTGTTCTAACTTAAAACTGTGCGCTACTTTTGTTTGTGTTAAATAAACGTTTTAAAATAAGTTAAAACAACATTTTCTCATATATTTATTTGTTCACTACTTTTTCGTTTTGTTCTTATTGAATGCGAAATATTCGCCGTGGAATTTCCACGGGTCACGATTATTTCGTTTTATTAATCTTAAGTTTCATAGAATAAAAAGTTCAGACACAACTTTGTCGAGCCATTTTTTAAAACTTACGTTTGACCCCGGCACGTGCAGTGCAGAGAACACGACCCTTTCTCTCCTTCCCCCACTTTCTCTCTTCTTTAGCTTGGTGACAAGCGAATGCTTATGTGTGCGTGCGTGCGTGTGTGTGTGTGTGTGTGTGTGTGTGTGTGTGTGCGTGCGTGCGTGCGACGTGCCAACGTCAAACGAAGTTTAAATTAAAATTCATTTCGTCGGTTTCAACAAAATTTTAAAAAAATAAAAACTTTTTCCCGACCGGCCGGATTAGGGTTGTGAGGTGTGGTTAGAGTTTATGAAAATAAATGTTAGCAATAAAAACTTTTTAAAACCAAGTTAGAAAAAGGAACACAATTTGCTTCCCCACCAAATTATCGTATTATTGGAGGCCCCGATTCTTCTTTTTTTTAAGCGATGTAATAAACCATATTTTTGAGTAGGTTTCCTCCACTCTTTATTTTGGTTTGTATATTTTTCATGTTGCAAAAATGCTTCCGGGAGATCTTTTTAGGATTCTAAACGTTTACTTTTTTTTACACTTTTTATTATCTTCGAAAAATGTACACAAATGTAAACAAGCAGTTTACGAGTTGAAAGGCATCGTTAAAATATTTTTTAGCGAGTTCTTTAAATTTTATATTTTTATTTCGTCGTCTTCAAGTCCAATGTAAACAAGTTCTTGATAAGCCGGTCCTCTTAAGTAATCCAATTTACAAAATTTATACTTCTAACGATTACTATGATATTGTCCCATTGACTACTGCACACTCTTTAAACCCTCGAGTGGTCTCTGGGCCTTGATAAGTAGTGATTCCTTTGTAAAACAAAAATATTTCAATACTTTGATGTGCTAGTTTTCCTTTTCATTTAAAAATGCACGCATTAATAAAACTGTCTTGAAAACTATTTGTCTGTGCTAACTTTCCTTGCGATATTCGTTTTCAGCATACCTGAACAAAATGAGGGTTGGCCCCTTTCATATGCCGCCTGTTTAAACATGGTCGCCAGTGATTTACATTTCAAAATACACGCATTAATAAAACTAGCTCCAAAACTATTTGTCTCTGTTAATTTTCCTTGCGATATTCGTTTTCAGCATACCTGAACACACTGAGGGTTGGACCCTTCCATATGCCGCCTGTTCAAACATGGTCGCCAGTGATTTACATTTCACAATACACGCATTAATAAAACTAGCTCCAAAACTATCTGTCTCTGCTAATTTTCCTTGCGATATTCGTTTTCAGCATACCTGAACAAACTGAACAGTACGAGTTTTCCGGGTACGGTTATTCCGGAGACGAGTTTTCCCGGGACAAGTTTTCCGGGCACTGGTATAAGTGCTATGGATTCATCAGAGCACATCTCATTAAAGTACTTGTAAACAGGGATGCAACACTGAGGCGATGGGACAGACTTTGGAGATTGGCCTATAGCACGAGGCCTATTAGATTAGATACTCTTTTTGTTTTTGTTTTTGTGCTCAACGATAAAAACCGACTTCTTCATTTGTGTTTGCTTCTCATTTTAACTTTTGCTCTAATAAGAGTTTTGCTAATATGAAAAAGAAAACATGTTCGAACGTTTGCTGACGTTTATTGGATGTGTTGCTACCAGTATTTTGCTTAATTTTCGAGTTTGGAGCCATTGTCGAGTCTCACAAGATGACTGTAAAATATCAGACACTTCTTTATTGTTCTAACGTAAAACTGTGCGCTACTTTTGTTTGTGTTAAATAAACGTTTTAAAATAAGTTAAAACAACATTTTCTCATATATTTATTTGTTCACTACTTTTTCGTTTTGTTCTTATTGAATGCGAAATATTCGCCGTGGAATTTCCACGGGTCACGATTATTTCGTTTTATTAATCTTAAGTTTCATAGAATAAAAAGTTCAGACACAACTTTGTCGAGCCATTTTTTAAAACTTACGTTTGACCCCGGCACGTGCAGTGCAGAGAACACGACCCTTTCTCTCCTTCCCCCACTTTCTCTCTTCTTTAGCTTGGTGACAAGCGAATGCTTATGTGTGCGTGCGTGCGTGCGTGTGTGTGTGTGTGTGTGTGTGCGTGCGTGCGTGCGACGTGCCAACGTCAAACGAAGTTTAAATTAAAATTCATTTCGTCGGTTTCAACAAAATTTTAAAAAAATAAAAACTTTTTCCCGACCGGCCGGATTAGGGTTGTGAGGTGTGGTTAGAGTTTATGAAAATAAATGTTAGCAATAAAAACTTTTTAAAACCAAGTTAGAAAAAGGAACACAATTTGCTTCCCCACCAAATTATCGTATTATTGGAGGCCCCGATTCTTCTTTTTTTTAAGCGATGTAATAAACCATATTTTTGAGTAGGTTTCCTCCACTCTTTATTTTGGTTTGTATATTTTTCATGTTGCAAAAATGCTTCCGGGAGATCTTTTTAGGATTCTAAACGTTTACTTTTTTTTACACTTTTTATTATCTTCGAAAAATGTACACAAATGTAAACAAGCAGTTTACGAGTTGAAAGGCATCGTTAAAATATTTTTTAGCGAGTTCTTTAAATTTTATATTTTTATTTCGTCGTCTTCAAGTCCAATGTAAACAAGTTCTTGATAAGCCGGTCCTCTTAAGTAATCCAATTTACAAAATTTATACTTCTAACGATTACTATGATATTGTCCCATTGACTACTGCACACTCTTTAAACCCTCGAGTGGTCTCTGGGCCTTGATAAGTAGTGATTCCTTTGTAAAACAAAAATATTTCAATACTTTGATGTGCTAGTTTTCCTTTTCATTTAAAAATGCACGCATTAATAAAACTGTCTTGAAAACTATTTGTCTGTGCTAACTTTCCTTGCGATATTCGTTTTCAGCATACCTGAACAAAATGAGGGTTGGCCCCTTTCATATGCCGCCTGTTTAAACATGGTCGCCAGTGATTTACATTTCAAAATACACGCATTAATAAAACTAGCTCCAAAACTATTTGTCTCTGTTAATTTTCCTTGCGATATTCGTTTTCAGCATACCTGAACACACTGAGGGTTGGACCCTTCCGTATGCCGCCTGTTCAAACATGGTCGCCAGTGATTTACATTTCACAATACACGCATTAATAAAACTAGCTCCAAAACTATCTGTCTCTGCTAATTTTCCTTGCGATATTCGTTTTCAGCATACCTGAACAAACTGAACAGTACGAGTTTTCCGGGTACGGTTATTCCGGAGACGAGTTTTCCCGGGACAAGTTTTCCGGGCACTGGTATAAGTGCTATGGATTCATCAGAGCACATCTCATTAAAGTACTTGTAAACAGGGATGCAACACTGAGGCGATGGGACAGACTTTGGAGATTGGCCTATAGCACGAGGCCTATTAGATTAGATACTCTTTTTGTTTTTGTTTTTGTGCTCAACGATAAAAACCGACTTCTTCATTTGTGTTTGCTTCTCATTTTAACTTTTGCTCTAATAAGAGTTTTGCTAATATGAAAAAGAAAACATGTTCGAACGTTTGCTGACGTTTATTGGATGTGTTGCTACCAGTATTTTGCTTAATTTTCGAGTTTGGAGCCATTGTCGAGTCTCACAAGATGACTGTAAAATATCAGACACTTCTTTATTGTTCTAACGTAAAACTGTGCGCTACTTTTGTTTGTGTTAAATAAACGTTTTAAAATAAGTTAAAACAACATTTTCTCATATATTTATTTGTTCACTACTTTTTCGTTTTGTTCTTATTGAATGCGAAATATTCGCCGTGGAATTTCCACGGGTCACGATTATTTCGTTTTATTAATCTTAAGTTTCATAGAATAAAAAGTTCAGACACAACTTTGTCGAGCCATTTTTTAAAACTTACGTTTGACCCCGGCACGTGCAGTGCAGAGAACACGACCCTTTCTCTCCTTCCCCCACTTTCTCTCTTCTTTAGCTTGGTGACAAGCGAATGCTTATGTGTGCGTGCGTGCGTGCGTGTGTGTGTGTGTGTGTGTGTGCGTGCGTGCGTGCGACGTGCCAACGTCAAACGAAGTTTAAATTAAAATTCATTTCGTCGGTTTCAACAAAATTTTAAAAAAATAAAAACTTTTTCCCGACCGGCCGGATTAGGGTTGTGAGGTGTGGTTAGAGTTTATGAAAATAAATGTTAGCAATAAAAACTTTTTAAAACCAAGTTAGAAAAAGGAACACAATTTGCTTCCCCACCAAATTATCGTATTATTGGAGGCCCCGATTCTTCTTTTTTTTAAGCGATGTAATAAACCATATTTTTGAGTAGGTTTCCTCCACTCTTTATTTTGGTGTGTATATTTTTCATGTTGCAAAAATGCTTCCGGGAGATCTTTTTAGGATTCTAAACGTTTACTTTTTTTTACACTTTTTATTATCTTCGAAAAATGTACACAAATGTAAACAAGCAGTTTACGAGTTGAAAGGCATCGTTAAAATATTTTTTAGCGAGTTCTTTAAATTTTATATTTTTATTTCGTCGTCTTCAAGTCCAATGTAAACAAGTTCTTGATAAGCCGTTCCTCTTAAGTAATCCAATTTACAAA
>NC_136527.1:93387262-93541279 GCF_053919585.1 Euprymna scolopes | reverse complement strand
ACAAAACGAAAAAGTAGTGAACAAATAAATATATGAGAAAATGTTGTTTTAACTTATTTTAAAACGTTTATTTAACACAAACAAAAGTAGCGCACAGTTTTAAGTTAGAACAATAAAGAAGTGTCTGATATTTTACAGTCATCTTGTGAGACTCGACAATGGCTCCAAACTCGAAAATTAAGCAAAATACTGGTAGCAACACATCCAATAAACGTCAGCAAACGTTCGAACATGTTTTCTTTTTCACATTAGCGAAACTCTTATTAGAGCAAAAGTTAAAATGAGAAGCAAACACAAATGAAGAAGTCGGTTTTTATCGTTGAGCACAAAAACAAAAACAAAAAGAGTATCTAATCTAATAGGCCTCGTGCTAACGGCCAATCTCCAAAGTCTGTCCCATCGCCTCAGTGTTGCATCCCTGTTTACAAGTACTTTAATGAGATGTGCTCTGATGAATCCATAGCACTTATACCAGTGCCCGGAAAACTTGTCCCGGGAAAACTCGTCTCCGGAATAACCGTACCCGGAAAACTCGTACTGTTCAGTTTGTTCAGGTATGCTGAAAACGAATATCGCAAGGCAAATTAGCAGAGACAAATAGTTTTGGAGCTAGTTTTATTAATGCGTGTATTGTGAAATGTAAATCACTGGCGACCATGTTTGAGCAGGCGGCATATGAAAGGGGCCAACCCTCAGTTTGTTCAGGTATGCTGAAAACGAATATCGCAAGGAAAATTAACAGAGACAAATAGTTTTGGAGCTAGTTTTATTCATGCGTGTATTTTGAAATGTAAATCACTGGCGACCATGTTTAAACAGGCGGCATATGAAAGGGGCCAACCCTCAGTTTGTTCAGGTATGCTGAAAACGAATATCGCAAGGAAAGTTAGCACAGACAAATAGTTTTCAAGACAGTTTTATTAATGCGTGCATTTTTAAATGAAAAGGAAAACTAGCACATCAAAGTATTGAAATATTTTTGTTTTACAAAGGAATCACTACTTATCAAGGCCCAGAGACCACTCGAGGGTTTAAAGAGTGTGCAGTAGTCAATGGGACAATATCATAGTAATCGTTAGAAGTATAAATTTTGTAAATTGGATTACTTAAGAGGAACGGCTTATCAAGAACTTGTTTACATTGGACTTGAAGACGACGAAATAAAAATATAAAATTTAAAGAACTCGCTAAAAAATATTTTAACGATGCCTTTCAACTCGTAAACTGCTTGTTTACATTTGTGTACATTTTTCGAAGATAATAAAAAGTGTAAAAAAAAGTAAACGTTTAGAATCCTAAAAAGATCTCCCGGAAGCATTTTTGCAACATGAAAAATATACACACCAAAATAAAGAGTGGAGGAAACCTACTCAAAAATATGGTTTATTACATCGCTTAAAAAAAAGAAGAATCGGGGCCTCCAATAATACGATAATTTGGTGGGGAAGCAAATTGTGTTCCTTTTTCTAACTTGGTTTTAAAAAGTTTTTATTGCTAACATTTATTTTCATAAACTCTAACCACACCTCACAACCCTAATCCGGCCGGTCGGGAAAAAGTTTTTATTTTTTTAAAATTTTGTTGAAACCGACGAAATGAATTTTAATTTAAACTTCGTTTGACGTTGGCACGTCGCACGCACGCACGCACACACACACACACACACACACGCACGCACGCACGCACACATAAGCATTCGCTTGTCACCAAGCTAAAGAAGAGAGAAAGTGGGGGAAGGAGAGAAAGGGTCGTGTTCTCTGCACTGCACGTGCCGGGGTCAAACGTAAGTTTTAAAAAATGGCTCGACAAAGTTGTGTCTGAACTTTTTATTCTATGAAACTTAAGATTAATAAAACGAAATAATCGTGACCCGTGGAAATTCCACGGCGAATATTTCGCATTCAATAAGAACAAAACGAAAAAGTAGTGAACAAATAAATATATGAGAAAATGTTGTTTTAACTTATTTTAAAACGTTTATTTAACACAAACAAAAGTAGCGCACAGTTTTACGTTAGAACAATAAAGAAGTGTCTGATATTTTACAGTCATCTTGTGAGACTCGACAATGGCTCCAAACTCGAAAATTAAGCAAAATACTGGTAGCAACACATCCAATAAACGTCAGCAAACGTTCGAACATGTTTTCTTTTTCATATTAGCAAAACTCTTATTAGAGCAAAAGTTAAAATGAGAAGCAAACACAAATGAAGAAGTCGGTTTTTATCGTTGAGCACAAAAACAAAAACAAAAAGAGTATCTAATCTAATAGGCCTCGTGCTATAGGCCAATCTCCAAAGTCTGTCCCATCGCCTCAGTGTTGCATCCCTGTTTACAAGTACTTTAATGAGATGTGCTCTGATGAATCCATAGCACTTATACCAGTGCCCGGAAAACTTGTCCCGGGAAAACTCGTCTCCGGAATAACCGTACCCGGAAAACTCGTACTGTTCAGTTTGTTCAGGTATGCTGAAAACGAATATCGCAAGGAAAATTAGCAGAGACAGATAGTTTTGGAGCTAGTTTTATTAATGCGTGTATTGTGAAATGTAAATCACTGGCGACCATGTTTGAACAGGCGGCATACGGAAGGGTCCAACCCTCAGTGTGTTCAGGTATGCTGAAAACGAATATCGCAAGGAAAATTAACAGAGACAAATAGTTTTGGAGCTAGTTTTATTAATGCGTGTATTTTGAAATGTAAATCACTGGCGACCATGTTTAAACAGGCGGCATATGAAAGGGGCCAACCCTCATTTTGTTCAGGTATGCTGAAAACGAATATCGCAAGGAAAGTTAGCACAGACAAATAGTTTTCAAGACAGTTTTATTAATGCGTGCATTTTTAAATGAAAAGGAAAACTAGCACATCAAAGTATTGAAATATTTTTGTTTTACAAAGGAATCACTACTTATCAAGGCCCAGAGACCACTCGAGGGTTTAAAGAGTGTGCAGTAGTCAATGGGACAATATCATAGTAATCGTTAGAAGTATAAATTTTGTAAATTGGATTACTTAAGAGGACCGGCTTATCAAGAACTTGTTTACATTGGACTTGAAGACGACGAAATAAAAATATAAAATTTAAAGAACTCGCTAAAAAATATTTTAACGATGCCTTTCAACTCGTAAACTGCTTGTTTACATTTGTGTACATTTTTCGAAGATAATAAAAAGTGTAAAAAAAAGTAAACGTTTAGAATCCTAAAAAGATCTCCCGGAAGCATTTTTGCAACATGAAAAATATACAAACCAAAATAAAGAGTGGAGGAAACCTACTCAAAAATATGGTTTATTACATCGCTTAAAAAAAAGAAGAATCGGGGCCTCCAATAATACGATAATTTGGTGGGGAAGCAAATTGTGTTCCTTTTTCTAACTTGGTTTTAAAAAGTTTTTATTGCTAACATTTATTTTCATAAACTCTAACCACACCTCACAACCCTAATCCGGCCGGTCGGGAAAAAGTTTTTATTTTTTTAAAATTTTGTTGAAACCGACGAAATGAATTTTAATTTAAACTTCGTTTGACGTTGGCACGTCGCACGCACGCACGCACACACACACACACACACACACGCACGCACGCACGCACACATAAGCATTCGCTTGTCACCAAGCTAAAGAAGAGAGAAAGTGGGGGAAGGAGAGAAAGGGTCGTGTTCTCTGCACTGCACGTGCCGGGGTCAAACGTAAGTTTTAAAAAATGGCTCGACAAAGTTGTGTCTGAACTTTTTATTCTATGAAACTTAAGATTAATAAAACGAAATAATCGTGACCCGTGGAAATTCCACGGCGAATATTTCGCATTCAATAAGAACAAAACGAAAAAGTAGTGAACAAATAAATATATGAGAAAATGTTGTTTTAACTTATTTTAAAACGTTTATTTAACACAAACAAAAGTAGCGCACAGTTTTACGTTAGAACAATAAAGAAGTGTCTGATATTTTACAGTCATCTTGTGAGACTCGACAATGGCTCCAAACTCGAAAATTAAGCAAAATACTGGTAGCAACACATCCAATAAACGTCAGCAAACGTTCGAACATGTTTTCTTTTTCATATTAGCAAAACTCTTATTAGAGCAAAAGTTAAAATGAGAAGCAAACACAAATGAAGAAGTCGGTTTTTATCGTTGAGCACAAAAACAAAAACAAAAAGAGTATCTAATCTAATAGGCCTCGTGCTATAGGCCAATCTCCAAAGTCTGTCCCATCGCCTCAGTGTTGCATCCCTGTTTACAAGTACTTTAATGAGATGTGCTCTGATGAATCCATAGCACTTATACCAGTGCCCGGAAAACTTGTCCCGGGAAAACTCGTCTCCGGAATAACCGTACCCGGAAAACTCGTACTGTTCAGTTTGTTCAGGTATGCTGAAAACGAATATCGCAAGGAAAATTAGCAGAGACAGATAGTTTTGGAGCTAGTTTTATTAATGCGTGTATTGTGAAATGTAAATCACTGGCGACCATGTTTGAACAGGCGGCATATGGAAGGGTCCAACCCTCAGTGTGTTCAGGTATGCTGAAAACGAATATCGCAAGGAAAATTAACAGAGACAAATAGTTTTGGAGCTAGTTTTATTAATGCGTGTATTTTGAAATGTAAATCACTGGCGACCATGTTTAAACAGGCGGCATATGAAAGGGGCCAACCCTCATTTTGTTCAGGTATGCTGAAAACGAATATCGCAAGGAAAGTTAGCACAGACAAATAGTTTTCAAGACAGTTTTATTAATGCGTGCATTTTTAAATGAAAAGGAAAACTAGCACATCAAAGTATTGAAATATTTTTGTTTTACAAAGGAATCACTACTTATCAAGGCCCAGAGACCACTCGAGGGTTTAAAGAGTGTGCAGTAGTCAATGGGACAATATCATAGTAATCGTTAGAAGTATAAATTTTGTAAATTGGATTACTTAAGAGGACCGGCTTATCAAGAACTTGTTTACATTGGACTTGAAGACGACGAAATAAAAATATAAAATTTAAAGAACTCGCTAAAAAATATTTTAACGATGCCTTTCAACTCGTAAACTGCTTGTTTACATTTGTGTACATTTTTCGAAGATAATAAAAAGTGTAAAAAAAAGTAAACGTTTAGAATCCTAAAAAGATCTCCCGGAAGCATTTTTGCAACATGAAAAATATACAAACCAAAATAAAGAGTGGAGGAAACCTACTCAAAAATATGGTTTATTACATCGCTTAAAAAAAAGAAGAATCGGGGCCTCCAATAATACGATAATTTGGTGGGGAAGCAAATTGTGTTCCTTTTTCTAACTTGGTTTTAAAAAGTTTTTATTGCTAACATTTATTTTCATAAACTCTAACCACACCTCACAACCCTAATCCGGCCGGTCGGGAAAAAGTTTTTATTTTTTTAAAATTTTGTTGAAACCGACGAAATGAATTTTAATTTAAACTTCGTTTGACGTTGGCACGTCGCACGCACGCACGCACACACACACACACACACACACACACACACACACGCACGCACGCACACATAAGCATTCGCTTGTCACCAAGCTAAAGAAGAGAGAAAGTGGGGGAAGGAGAGAAAGGGTCGTGTTCTCTGCACTGCACGTGCCGGGGTCAAACGTAAGTTTTAAAAAATGGCTCGACAAAGTTGTGTCTGAACTTTTTATTCTATGAAACTTAAGATTAATAAAACGAAATAATCGTGACCCGTGGAAATTCCACGGCGAATATTTCGCATTCAATAAGAACAAAACGAAAAAGTAGTGAACAAATAAATATATGAGAAAATGTTGTTTTAACTTATTTTAAAACGTTTATTTAACACAAACAAAAGTAGCGCACAGTTTTAAGTTAGAACAATAAAGAAGTGTCTGATATTTTACAGTCATCTTGTGAGACTCGACAATCGCTCCAAACTCGAAAATTAAGCAAAATACTGGTAGCAACACATCCAATAAATGTCAGCAAACGTTCGAACATGTTTTCTTTTTCACATTAGCGAAACTCTTATTAGAGCAAAAGTTAAAATGAGAAGCAAACACAAATGAAGAAGTCGGTTTTTATCGTTGAGCACAAAAACAAAAACAAAAAGAGTATCTAATCTAATAGGCCCCGTGCTATAGGTCAATCTCCAAAGTCTGTCCCATCGCCTCAGTGTTGCATCCCTGTTTACAAGTACTTTAATGAGATGTGCTCTGATGAATCCATAGCACTTATACCAGTGCCCGGAAAACTTGTCCCGGGAAAACTCGTCTCGAAGTCGAGTGTCGGCGTTCTTGTCTCGAAGTAAGTTTTTTTTAACACAGTTGAGTTGGAAATGGATTTCAGCACGTGCATCATGGCTGGACGATAAGAATAACAATACAAATAACAATAATTATTATCTTCAAGTCTCTTCTTAAAGGGGCATTCGGCTACGAAGTTACAACTAGCTAATCGACACGCGACACTGTCAATGAGTTATGCGAAACAGACGGACTCTTCCGTTGTATCAAAGTTATTAAGTGTGGTTAGACTGAAACTCATTAAAGCCAGTAATCTAAGTTTCAACTAGCTAATAGACATTCGGCACTTTCAATGAGTTATGCGATCACCGCCACTTGTCCAAAAACGGACTGTTCCGCTGTATCACAGTTATTAAGGGTTGTTAGAGTGTAACTCATCAGAGCCAGTAACCTAACTTACAACTAGCTAGTCAACATTCGACACTGTCATTGAGTTATGCGATACACTGCTAATTGTCCAGAGACGGACTGTTCTACTGTATCACAGTTGTAAAGGATGGTTAAACTAAAACTCATAAGAGCCAGTAATCTAATTTACAACTACCTTATCGACAGTAGACACTTTCACTGAGTTTACGTGTGTGTGTGTGTGTGTGTGTGTGTGTGTGTCTTTTTGTGTGTGTGTGGTTCGTTAACATTCGGCCTGTCTATTTTAAAATCGTTCGGGTATGCTGAAAACGAATATCGCAAGGCACAGACAAATAGTTTTCGAGATACTAATGCGTATATTTCGAGATACTAATGCGTATATTTTGAAATGTAAATCACTGGCGACCATGTTTGAACAGGCGGCATATGAAAGGGGCAAACCCTCAGTTTGTTCAGGTATGTTGAAAACGAATATCGCAAGGAAAATTAGCATAGTCTGACTATAGATTCACCATCAAAGTATTGAAATGTTTTTATTTTATTTTACAAAGGAATCACTGACTATCAAGGCCCAGAGACCACTCGAGGGGTTAAAGAGTGTACAGTGGTCAATGGACAATATCATAGTAATCGTTAGAAGTGTAAATTTGGTAAATTGGATTACTTAAGATGAACGGCTCATCAAGAACTTGTTTACATTGGACTTGAAGACGACGAAATAAAAACTATACAGTTGAAAGAACTCGCGAAAAATATCATTTTAACGATGCCTTTCAAATCGTAAACTGCTTGTTTACATTTGTGTACATTTTTCGAAGATAATAAAAAGTGTAAAAAAAGGCAAACCTTTAGAATCCTAAAAAGATCTCCCGGAAGCATTTTTGCTACATGAAAAATATACAAACCAAAGTAAAGACAGGAGGCACCCTACTCTAAAATATGGTTTATTACATCGCCTAAAAAAAAAAGTAGAATCTTAATTTAGACGCTCCAATATATGATAATTTGGTGGGGGAAGCAAATTGTTTTCTTTTTTCTAACTTGGTTTTAAAAAGTTTTTATTGCTAACATTTATTTTCATGAACTCTAACCACACCTCACAACCCTAATCCGGTCGGTCGGGGAAAAAAGTTTTTATTTTTTTAAATTTTGGTGAATACGACAACACACATACGCACGCATGTACACACATACACACACACACACACACACGCACACATAAGCATATCGCTTGTCACCAAGCTAAAGAAGAGAGAGAGAGAGAGAGAGTGGGGGAAGGAGAGAAAGGATCGTACGTGCCGGGGTCAAACAGAAGTTAAATGAAATCGATTATAAATCGCTCGACAAAGTTGTGTCTGAACTTTTTATTCTATGAAACTTAAGATTAATAAAACGAAATAATCGTGACCCGTGGAAATTCCACGGCGAATATTTCGCATTCAAGAGAACAAAACGAAAAAGTAGTGAACAAATAAATATATAAGAAAATGAATGTTACCAAAGGCAAGATAAGTTACTCTTCTACGTACCTAGATCACATTTTTGTTGTTTTAACTTATTTTAAAACGTTTATTTAACACAAACAAAAGTAGCGCACGGTTTTAAGTTAGAACAATAAAGAAGTGTCTGACATTTTACAGACATCTTGTGAGACTCGATAATCGCTCCAAACTCGAAAATTAAGCAAAATACTGGTAGGAACACATCCAATAAATGTCAGCAAACGTTCGAACAAGTTTTCTTTTTCACATTAGCGAAACACTTATCAGAGAAAAAGCGAAAATGAGAAGCAAACACAAATGAAGAAGACGGTTTTTATCGTTGAGCACAAAAACAACAACAAAAAAAGAGTATCTAATCTAATAGTGCGTGCTATAGGTCAATCTCCAACGTCTGTCCCTTCGCCTCGGTGTTGCATCCCTGTTTACAAGTACTTTAATGGGATATGCTCTCATGAACCCATAGCACTTATACCAGTGCCAGACAAATCGTTTTCGAGATATTAATGCGTGTATTTTGAAATGTAAAGTAAAATAGATGGCCCATCAAGCCAGAAATAAATTAATGACAGTTTAAAGGCTTCAAAATCGCTTTCGAATTGACTATGACATGATCGTGATTTTCTCATAAAATTCAACATCAACTGTCGATTTATTCGTCGCATTAACTCGCATCCTAGACTTGATTTAACCCGTGAGTGTCGACTCATAAATCAATCGAAATATAAATATAGAAAAAAAAATTATTAGGATTATTTTTTATTAATAGTAAATTACTGTTTCTTAAATTTCAAATCTATATAAAAACACGAACTTAATTTCAAATCTATATAAAAACACAAACTTAATTTTCCGTTTCAGCGTATATTTTGTAAATTTAAATCCAGCCGAGAATGGTTTATGTAAGATGACTAAACCTCCCCCCCCTCTCTCTCTCTCTCTCTCTCTCTCTCTCTCTCTCTTTAGCTTCTCCGTGCCCCTGTCACTAAGTATGTGTATATATATACTTATATATATATATATATATATATATATATATATGGAGAGAGAGAGAGAGAGAGAATATGTGCTTCCACATCAAAGAGGGGCAGGAGCATAAACAGAGACAGAAGCACACACTCTAACACACTCGCATAAAAACACACATACAGAAAACACACACATACATACGCACTTGGATAAACACACACACACACACACTCGCATAAACACACACATACACGAACACACACGTACACACAAATACTCAAACACACCAACACCAACACAAATCAACTTTCCGTTAAAAGCTGTCATGAGGTGGCAGGGGTGGGTGTCATAAGTGTCAATCGAATTTGAAAGTTTGTTAACGAAATGGATTTATTTCAACTTCGTTTGACACGTGCCAATTCTCCTGCCCTTCACCCACCCCTCTACCTGCCTCTCTCTTTACTAAGACTTTTCGGGTTGGGGTCTGGGGTAGGTCGTAAAAATAACGGTTTTTTTTTTCGTTATTAAATTGTAATTTTTTAAGAAAACTTAAAAGTTAAGAAAGCCATTCTTAATGTAGAGAGGGGCATGTTAACTATTCTGTACTTTCAGCCAATAATTTAATAAGCAAAAGATAGGATAAAATTGAATTTAACAAATATCGAAGAAGTTTTCTTTGATATTTTTTATTTTACAAGCTGCCCCAGCGTAGTATTATCTCCAATCTCCCCATGATAAAAACGGCTTTCTGAAAAAAAAAAAAAAACACTCCCAAGAAAGCCGTTCTTAACATGGAGAGATTGGAGGGGGTATTCCGGAAGTCGTTCTTAAAATGGGGAGAGGAGGGCGTTTTGTAACTATTCCGTACTTTAACCTAACAATTTAATAAAAAAAACATCAAATGTTAAATAAAAATAAATAAAAATAAGATAAATAAAAAATAAATACCTACCTGCCTCTCTCTTTACTAAGACTTTTCGGTTGGGGTGTTTATGCTACGCTGGGGTAGGTCGTAAAAACACACTTTTTTTTTTCGTTATTAAATTGTAATTTTTTAAGAAATCATTACCTTAAAAGTTAAGAAAGCCATTCTTAATGTAGAGAGGGGCATATTAACTATTCTGTACTTTCAGCATGTTAACTATTCTGTACTTTCAGCCAATAATTTAATAAGATAGGATAAAATTGAATTTAACTTGAAAATTTTACCCAAAAATATCGAAGAAGTTTTCTTTGATATTTTTTATTTTACAAGCTGCTCCAGCGTAGTATTATCTCCAATCTCTCCATGATAAAAACGGCTTTCTGAAAAAAAAAAGAAACACTTCCAAGAAAGCCGTTCTTAACATGGAGAGATGGGAGATAATACTACGCTGGGGCAGCTTGTAAAATAAAAAATAAATTTCTGCTTATGATATATATATATATATATATATATATACATATATATATATATATATATATATATATATATATATATATATATATATATATATATGTATAATTATTTTTTAATTTTTTTATAACTTTTCAAAGTTTCGGCTTCTCTCTCTCTCTCTCTCTCTCTTTCTCTCTCTCTCTCTGGCTTCTCGTTGCCCCTGCTACTAAGTTATATATATATATATATATATATATATATATATATATATATATATATATATATATATATATATATATATATATATATTTTTGTTTTTAAACTTTTTATAACTTTTTAAATTTCCGGGTGCTAACCTTTCTCTCTCTCTCTCTCTCTCTCTCTCTCTCTCTTTCTCTCAACGACGCACACACCCACATACACACACACTTGCATAAACACACACATACACACGCCCACGTTCACTCTTCAAACCCTAACCCTAACCCTAACTCTGACCAAAGACCAAAGACCGTATGCTGTTACCCTCTCTCTCTCTCTCTCTCTCTCTCTCTCTCTCTCTCTCTCTGTCTCTCTCTCTCCCTCCTTTCCCCTCTCTCTTTCTCTCTCTCTCTCTCTCTCTCTCTCTCTCTCTCTCTCTCTCTCTCTGGCTTCTCCGTGCCCCTGCTACTAAGTTTATTTATATATATATATATTATTTTTTACTTTTTATAACTTTTTAAATTTCCGGGTGCTAACGTTTCTCTCTCTCTCTCTCTCTCTCTCTCTCTCTCTCTCTCTCTCTCTCTCTCTCTCTCTTTAGCTTCTCCGTGCCCCTGTCACTAAGTATGTGTATATATACTTATATATATATATATATATGTATATATACTTATATATATATATATATATATATATATATATATATATATATATATATGGAGAGAGAGAGAGAGAGAGAGAGAGAGAGAGAGAGAGAGAGAATATGTGCTTCCACATCAAAGAGGGGCAGGAGCATAAACAGAGACAGAAGCACACACTCTAACACACTCGCATAAAAACACACATACAGAAAACACACACATACATACGCACTTGGATAAACACACACACACACACACTCGCATAAACATACACATACACGAACACACACGTACACACAAATACTCAAACACACCAACACCAACACAAATCAACTTTCCGTTAAAAGCTGTCATGAGGTGGCAGGGGTGGGTGTCATAAGTGT
The DNA here is from genome assembly GCF_053919585.1 of Euprymna scolopes. Classification (NCBI taxonomy): domain Eukaryota; kingdom Metazoa; phylum Mollusca; class Cephalopoda; order Sepiida; family Sepiolidae; genus Euprymna; species Euprymna scolopes. The sequence goes on along the minus strand of NC_136527.1, from coordinate 93,529,563 downwards.
CAATCGAATTTGAAAGTTTGTTAACGAAATGGATTTATTTCAACTTCGTTTGACACGTGCCAATTCTCCTGCCCTTCACCCACCCCCCACCACTTGCCTCTCTCTTTACTAAGACTTTTCGGGTTGGGGTCTGGGGTAGGTCGTAAAAATAACCGGTTTTTTTTTTTCGTTATTAAATTGTAATTTTTTAAGAAAACTTAAAAGTTAAGAAAGCCATTCTTAATGTAGAGAGGGGCATGTTAACTATTCTGTACTTTCAGCCAATAATTTAATAAGCAAAAGATAGGATAAAATTGAATTTAACAAATATCGAAGAAGTTTTCTTTGATATTTTTTATTTTACAAGCTGCCCCAGCGTAGTATTATCTCCAATCTCTCCATGATAAAAACGGCTTTCTGAGAAAAAAAAAAAAAACACTCCCAAGAAAGCCGTTCTTAACATGGAGAGATTGGAGGGGGTATTCCGGAAGTCGTTCTTAAAATGGGGAGAGGAGGGCGTTTTGTAACTATTCCGTACTTTAACCTAACAATTTAATAAAAAAAAACATCAAATGTTAAATAAAAATAAATAAAAATAAGATAAATAAAAAATAAATACCTACCTGCCTCTCTCTTTACTAAGACTTTTCGGTTGGGGTGTTTATGCTACGCTGGGGTAGGTCGTAAAAATAAACTTTTTTTTTTCGTTATTAAATTGTAATTTTTTAAGAAATCATTACCTTAAAAGTTAAGAAAGCCATTCTTAATGTAGAGAGGGGCATGTTAACTATTCTGCACTTTCAGCATGTTAACTATTCTGTACTTTCAGCCAATAATTTAATAAGATAGGATAAAATTGAATTTAACCTGAAAATTTTACCCAAAAATATCGAAGAAGTTTTCTTTGATATTTTTTATTTTACAAGCTGCCCCAGCGTAGTATTATCTCCAATCTCTCCATGATAAAAACGGCTTTCTGAAAAAAAAAACACTTCCAAGAAAGCCGTTCTTAACATGGAGAGATTGGAGATAATACTACGCTGGGGCAGCTTGTAAAATAAAAAATAAATTTCTGCTTATGATATATCTATATATATATATATATATATATATATATATATATATATATATATAGATATATCATAAGCAGAAATTTATTTTTTAAATATATATATATATAAATATAATTATTTTTTAATATATATAGATATATCTATATATATATATATATATATATATATATATATATATAAATATAATTATTTTTTAATATATATATATATATATATATATATATATATATATATATATAATTATTTTTAAATTTTTTTATAACTTTTCAAAGTTTCAGCTTCTCTCTCTCTCTCTCTTTCTCTCTCTCTCTCTCTCTCTCTCTCGCTCGCTCGCTCTCGCGCACGCGCGCTTCTCCGTGTCCTTATATATAGACAGAGAGAGAGGGAAAAGGGGGGAGAGACCGAAAGAGACAGAGAATGTGTCTACGCTCCCCTCCAACATGCTTCAACGCCAACGACGCACACACCCACATACACACACACTTGCATTAACACAAACATACACAGACACACACACACACGTCTACATGCACTCTTCAATCTAAACAAGTTTAAATCAACCAATGAAAAGGCAGCTACGTACCACAAACTCCATAAAAGGTAAAAAGTTTGTAACGTCGACTGGGAAATGTTTAAATTTTCCCGGAAAAAGTTAACGGTTTTCACGCCGATGGTGAAATATAAAAGAGCCCCAAAACGGGCTGTAAATTCAGTTTGACCGTGGCAGCGAGAGATGTTCCAGAAGAATAGATGACCAGCCAAAAGACCCAGCTAAGTCGCCGCCCTGCCGCTGCTTTTATTTCTGCCTACTTCTCTGATGTCAAACAAATTTAAAGGTATTTATATTTTATTACACAAAATACTGTTAGAAACCTAGCCAATCGATATTACCGTGATAATTGTGCAGTTTATAAACCGTGCTGTTGTTGGATAAAATATTTTTAATTTAAATCTAAATTATCGTCTTTTAATTTAATTTGTTAGATGAAAGTATATATATAATATTATTCAAGGGCGGTCGATAAACTGTATAATTACCGTGACAATTGTGCAGTTTATAAACCGTGGTGTTCTTGGATAAAATATTTTTAATTTAAATCTAAATTAACGTCTTTTAATTTAATTTGTTAGATGAAAGTATATATATAATATTATTTAAGGGCGGTCGATAAACTGTATAATTACCGTGAGAATTGTGCAGTTTATAAACCGTGGTGTTCTTGGATAAAATATTTTTAATTTAAATCTAAATTAACGTCTTTTAATTTAATTTGTTAGATGAAAGTATATATATAATATTATTTAAGGGTGGTCGATAAACTGTATAATTACCGTGAGAATTGTGCAGTTTATAAACCGTGGTGTTCTTGGATAAAATATTTTTAATTTAAATCTAAATTAACGTCTTTTAATTTAATTTGTTAGATGAAAGTATATATATAATATTATTTAAGGGCGGTCGATAAACTGTATAATTACCGTGACAATTGTGCAGTTTATAAACCGTGGTGTTCTTGGATAAAATATTTTTAATTTAAATCTAAATTAACGTCTTTTAATTTAATTTGTTAGATGAAAGTATATATATAATATTATATAAGGGCGGTCAATAAACTTTAGAATTACCGTGACAATTGTGCAGTTTATAAACCGTGGTGTTCTTTGATAAAATATTTTTAATTTAAATCTAAATTAACGTCTTTTAATTTAATTTGTTAGATGAAAGTATATATATAATATTATTTAAGGGCGGTCGATAAACTGTATAATTACCGTGAAAATTGTGCAGTTTATAAACCGTTGTGTTCTTGGATAAAATATTTTTAATTTAAATCTAAATTAACGTCTTTTAATTTAATTTGTTAGATGAAAGTATATATATAATATTATATAAGGGCGGTCGATAAACTTTAGAATTACCGTGACAATTGTGCAGTTTATAAACCGTGCTGTTCTTTGATAAAATTCTGGATGTGTATTTTCCCCCCTAAAGTCCAACCCTATCCTCACCGTGGTAGGGGGGTGTAACGTTGTAGTTTAACAGCTACACGGCTAAATGGGCTCTGGCAAAAAAAAAAAAAAAAAATCCAGAAAATGTCGGCATTAGTTTGTTGCGTCCGTCATCTGGTCGTCTTTTTATACGCTTGCATGTGGCGAGCAAAAAGGCGTGAAGGGGGCAGGCTGAAAGGAGAACAATACCCGAAAGATGTAAACCGAACGAAAGAGAAAAATGGGCCTCCCTCCAAGGCCCCGTGTTCTCCCCAGCCTGCTCCCAGTTTCCCCGACTTTGCATGCAACTGGTTTTGAGCTTTTGGAAAGCTCTTTTCTCAGTGTCGGGGTGTTGACTCCACTTCCAAGTTAACAAATAGCTGCAAGTCTGGGTACGGTCCGATTGGTTCCGAAGCTTTTCCGCTGTGAGGTGCGCTTTCGAATCTCCCGAAGGGGGCTACCCTCTAAGCAGGCGACACGTGCTCGTGTTACTATGTAATGCAGGCTTGCCTTGACTCGACTAAGGACGACTAGAGTTCGACTAGATTGTGTGCTCACAAGCCGCTTTAAGGCCGCTTTTATTATTCCTACTGTCTACGAACTCCGAAACGGTATGGTAGTGCAATTATATATGACCGTCCTCCAATACGAAATGGTAGTGCAATTATATACGACGGTCCTCCGATATGATAGTAGGAATGCCAGTTTTGTGAGCGATCATCGCCGTCTTATGAACACAAACTAGTGGTATCTTTACGAATCCTGTTGGGTAGAGAGAACACCCCTGTTTTCTCCTCCGCCTGTTATACTGAGTAGAAACCGCTTTTTAGGAGATGTTCGCAGCAAAGCTTGTTTTTATATAGTGCCCCTCCTTTCGGGAGTTCATCACCTCGCTGCCCAGACGAGAGCTTTCCCCGGTGGAACCTCTTTTTTTTTTCTTATTTTTATTTTATTTTCCAGTTTAATGGCGAACGAACAGTCACCAGCAATTGGTCTGCACCGACAGGAAGATGAGTATAGTATCACCCTTTCTTCTTTCTGTTTCGATTTCAGTCTTTGTGATTTGAAAATTTAATTTAACTGTTTCCATTGTTCCAGCTTTCACAGAGCAGTAGATTATCAACACTATAAATATCATCTCTTTTTTATAGATTGGAACAAGCAACAAAACCTAGCAGCATCACCGTTCCTGTCTGCCACATGTCTTGTGCAGTTTGAATCAAGTATTTCTTTCTTTGCGTTCAAGCACATCTGGGTACAATCAAACTGTGTATGATGTATGTCTATCTGTTTCTTCCAACATTAGCATCTCGAAGTGTTGGCAGCAATCATTGTCATAGAAGTAGAGTAAGTATTCTTTTTCTTTCCTTCTGTGTGTATATTTTTGTAATTTCAGGTACTCCTCTTGATCATGATGGAATTCTACTATCAGCTATTGTGAGAATTATGTGGATTGGAAAAAACAACTGAATCCAGCAGCATCAGCTATCCTAGCTGCCACATGTTTCCTGTAGTTACAGAAGTCCTCAAGTAAGTGTTTCTTTCTTTGTGTACATGCACATCTGGGTCCAATCAAATTCTAAACTATTAGCTTTATTTAAATGAATGCAGTTCTGCTTGTATTTCTTCTCATCAGCTAACTTATGCAACTGCAAAAAAGAAATAGTAGTACATGTGTGTTTGATCATAGCCAGAAAGTTAAATATATCATTTTCAAAAAATCCATTAGTTATGTTGTCTCTCTTTATTATATAAATCAAAAAAAAATTGTTAATAATTAAAAGAAAAAAAAATCATCACAGTAAAAATTATATATATGTAACAAAGAACACAAACAAACATGAAATTGCCATGAGTTTCAGCAAGAAGCAGAAAAGAGAAAAAGTGGAGATAACACCTGGGAAGTAACAGGTAAGAATTTTCTTTATTTCTTTTATTTCTTGTCTCGAATAGCACATAGATTTTTTTCATGTATATATTAAAAAAGAAATAACCCAAGTCCAAAAATTGATGGAAAAACTAAGCATTAAAGTTCAATTAAGCATTAAAAAAATAACTTCTAATAATTATGTGATCTACATATACAAATTGTCTCCCTTGAATATATATATATATACATATGTATGTATAAATATGTATAAATATATTTATTCAAGGGAGACAATTTATATATGGTCTCCCTTGAATATATATATATATAACCAACCCAGAGATGTCTCGTGATGCGGAGTTCGAATCGTTCGACTGGTATTAATCGTGACACCCTGCACTGAAGATTCCCGAAAGGATGAAACACTAGTGTCTGTAGGTATTTAATAATTATTATAGTAAAAAAATAATTATATATATATATATATAAATTGTATCCCTTGAATATATACTAGTATGGGTTCCTGGCGTAGCCCCGGTGTTTGGTGGTGTATGCTCACCCCCCCCCACACACAACCCCCAAAAAAAGCAAAAAAACGGTTAATTTTTTTTTTATTTGCCCCCTATTATGAACCCTTAAAATTGTTTGTGGGCTCAAATCAAGATATAAAGTTAGATCCATGTCCAAGAAAACTATATCTAAAATTTCAAGTGTTTAGACCCATAATTGTCGGAGGAGTTTTGTAGAGTTCTCAAAGGTCAAATCGTTGAACTTTGACACCTTAATCGACAAATTTCTGTCCAAATACCAATCGCATAGATTTTCCAAAATCTCAGTACCCTGTATATCAAATTTTGAGTCTGTAGACTAAAATTGACAGAGTTATTGCCTAGGGAAATGTACACACACACAGGCAGATATTTTCACTTTTATAGATAGAAAGATATATAATGAGAGACAGAAAGATAACTATATACAATTATTAATGAATTAGTAGAGATAGTTGTTAAATTTTTGGGGATATGTATGGCAATTTAGATGGCAAGACTTACTGCTAGAGTGCTCAATGCATTAGTAAAGGTTACTGTTTAGACTTAAAATATATATAGAGAAATTCAAATGACAGGACTTATATGTAGATCGCTCAATACATCAGTAGAGCAAGGTAATAAGTTTAAAAAATGCATACGTCAATTTAGATAACCACACTGTTTTTGGTATTCATGTGTGAATATGACATAATGTAATATAAATTTTAATAATTTTATTCAAAATGTTATGATTCTCAATAAAAAATCTAAAATGTCAATATTGCTCTATGTATGATAAAGCATTGGCATATAATTTTCTTTCAATAATATAAACGTTTGATAATATCAGCTGTTTCTAGTGATGAGCACTTATTTAAAGTGTAATTATTAAGTAAAAATCTAAATGAATGTGTTTATTGCTCTGTCTTACTCATATAACTTTAGTTAAATCTTAATATTTATATCTCTTGTAATAAAATAAACGTTTTATGATATTAGCTCTGTCATGTGTTGAGCACTAATTTCAAGTGTAATTATTAAGTAAAAATCTAAATAAAATGTGTTCATTGCTCTATGTCTTATTAGGCACTCTTATATAACTCTAGTTAACTCTTAATATTTATATCTCTTGTAATAAAATAAACGTTTTATAATATCAGCTCTGTCTAGTGTTGAGCACTTATTTTAAAGTGTATTTATTAAGTAAAAATCTAAATAAAATGTCTTTATTGCTCTATGTCTCATTAAGCAGTCTTATATACCTCTGGTTAAATCTTAATGATTATTTATCCTGTAATTAATTAATCGTTTTAAAATATCAGCTCTGTCTAGTGTTGAGCACTTATTTTAAAGTGTATTTATTAAGTAAAAATCTAAATAAAATGTCTTTATTGCTCTATGTCTCATTAAGCAGTCTTATATACCTCTGGTTAAATCTTAATGATTATTTATCCTGTAATTAATTAATCGTTTTATAATATCAGCTCTGTCTAGAGTTGAGCACTTATTTTAAAGTGTATTTATTAAGTAAAAATCTAAATAAAATGTCTTTATTGCTCTATGTCTCATTGAGCAGTCTTATATACCTCTGGTTAAATCTTAATGATTATTTATCCTGTAATTAATTAATCGTTTTATAATATCAGCTCTGTCTAGTGTTGAGCACTTATTTCAAGTGTAATTATTAAGTAAAAATCTAAATAAAATGTGTTCATTGCTCTATGTCTCATTGAGTACTCTTATATAACTCTAGTTAAATCTTAATATTTATACCTCTTGTAATAAAATAAACGTTTTATAATATTAGCTGTGTCTAGTGTTAAGCAGTTGTTTAAAGTGTAATTCATAAGTAAAAATCTAAATAAAATGTATTTATTGCTCTATGTCTCATTGAGCACTCTTATATAACTCTGGTTAAATCTTAATGTTTATTTATCCTGTAATAAATAGACGTTTTATAATATCAGCTCCGTCTAGTGTTGAGCACTTATTTAAAATGTAATTATTAAGTAAAAATCTAAATAAAATGTCTTTATTGCTCTATGTCTTATTGAGCACTCTTATATAACTTTGGTTAAATCTTAATATTTATATCTCTTGTAATAAAATAAATGTTTTATAGTATTAGCTGTGTCTAGAGTTGAGCACTTATTTTAAAGTGTATTTATTAAGTAAAAATCTAAATAAAATGTCTTTATTGCTCTATGTCTCATTGAGCACTCTTATATAACTTTGGTTAAATCTTAATATTTATATCTCTTGTAATAAAATAAACGTTTTATAATATCAGCTCTGTCTAGTGTTGAGCACTTATTTAAAGTGTAATTATTAAGTAAAAATCTAACTAAAATGTCTTTATTGCTCTATGTCACATTAAGCACTCTTATATACCTCATTTACATCTTAATGATTATTTATCCTGTAATTAATTAATCGGTTTATAATAGCAGCTCTGTCTAGTGTTGAGCACTATTTCAAGTGTAATTATTAAGTAAAAATCTAAATAAAATGTATTTATTGCTCTATGTCACATTGAGCACTCTTATATAACTCTGGTTAAATCTTAATGTTTATTTATCCTGTAATAAAATAGACGTTTTATAATATCAGCTCGGTCTAGTGTTGAGCACTTATTTAAAATGTAATTATTTAGTAAAAATCTAAATAAAATGTCTTTATTGCTCTATGTCTCATTAAGCAGTCTTATATACCTCTGGTTAAATCTTAATGATTATTTATCCTGTAATTAATTAATCGTTTTATAATATCAGCTCTGTCTAGAGTTGAGCACTTATTTTAAAGTGTATTTATTAAGTAAAAATCTAAATAAAATGTCTTTATTGCTCTATGTCTCATTGAGCAGTCTTATATACCTCTGGTTAAATCTTAATGATTATTTATCCTTTAATTAATTAATCGTTTTATAATATCAGCAAGTTAAATCTTTGTTTATTTATCCTGTAATAAAATAGACGTTTTATAATATCAGCTCTGTCTAGTGTTGAGCACTTATTTTAAAGTGTATTTATTAAGTAAAAATCTAAATAAAATGTCTTTATTGCTCTATGTCTCATTGAGCACTCTTATATAACTCTGGTTAAATCTTAATGCTTATTTATCCTGTAATAAAATAGACGTTTTATAATATCAGCTCTGCCTAGTGTTGAGCACTTATTTAAAATGTAATTAATCAGTAAAAATCTAAATAAAATGTCTTTATTGCTCTATGTCTCATTAAGCAGTCTTATATACCTCTGGTTAAATCTTAATGATTATTTATCCTGTAATTAATTAATCGTTTTAAAATATCAGCTCTGTCTAGTGTTGACACTTATTTTAAAGTGTATTTATTAAGTAAAAATCTAAATAAAATGTCTTTATTGCTCTATGTCTCATTAAGCAGTCTTATATACCTCTGGTTAAATCTTAATGATTATTTATCCTGTAATTAATTAATCGTTTTATAATATAAGCTCTGTCTAGAGTTGAGCACTTATTTTAAAGTGTAATTATTAAGTAAAAATCTAAATAAAATGTGTTCATTGCTCTATGTCTTATTGAGCACTTTTATATAACTCAAGTTAAATCTTTGTTTATTTATCCTTTAATAAAATAAACGTTTTATAATATCAGCTCTTTCTAGTTTTGAGCACTTATTTCAAGTGTAATTATTAAGTAAACATCTAAATAAAATGTCTTTATTGCTCTATGTCTCATTGAGCACTCTTATATAACTCTAGTTAAATCTTAATATTTATATCTCTTGTAATAAAATAAACGTTTTATAATATTAGCTGTGTCTAGTGTTAAGCAGTTGTTTAAAGTGTAATTCATAAGTAAAAATCTAAATAAAATGTCTTTATTGCTCTATGTCTCATTGAGCACTCTTATATAACTCTGGTTAAATCTTAATGTTTATTTATCCTGTAATAAATAGACGTTTTATAATATCAGCTCCGTCTAGTGTTGAGCACTTATTTAAAGTGTATTTATTAAGTAAAAATCTAAATAAAATGTCTTTATTGCTCTATATCTCATTGAGCAGTCTTATATACCTCTGGTTAAATCTTAATGATTATTTATCCTTTAATTAATTAATCGTTTTATAATATCAGCAAGTTAAATCTTTGTTTATTTATCCTGTAATAAAATAGACGTTTTATAATATCAGCTCTGTCTAGTGTTGAGCGCTTATTTTAAAGTGTATTTATTAAGTAAAAATCTAAATAAAATGTCTTTATTGCTCTATGTCTCATTGAGCACTCTTATATAACTCTGGTTAAATCTTAATGCTTATTTATCCTGTAATAAAATAGACGTTTTATAATATCAGCTCTGCCTAGTGTTGAGCACTTGTTTAAAGTGTAATTATTAAGTAAAAATCTAAATAAAATGTCTTTATTGCTCTATGTCTCATTAAGCACTCTTATATACCTCTGGTTAAATCTTAATGTTTATTTATCCTGTAATAAAATAGACGTTTTATAATATCAGCTCGGTCTAGTGTTGAGCACTTATTTAAAATGTAATTATTTAGTAAAAATCTAAATAAAATGTCTTTATTGCTCTATGTCTCATTAAGCACTCTTATATACCTCTGGTTAAATCTTAATGTTTATTTATCCTGTAATAAAATAGACGTTTTATAATATCAGCTCGGTCTAGTGTTGAGCACTTATTTAAAATGTAATTATTTAGTAAAAATCTAAATAAAATGTCTTTATTGCTCTATGTCTCATTAAGCACTCTTATATACCTCTGGTTAAATCTTAATGATTATTTATCCTGTAATTAATTAATCGTTTTATAATATCAGCTCTGTCTAGAGTTGAGCACTTATTTTAAAGTGTATTTATTAAGTAAAAATCTAAATAAAATGTCTTTATTGCTCTATGTCTCATTGAGCAGTCTTATATACCTCTGGTTACATCTTAATGATTATTTATCCTGTAATTAATTAATCGTTTTATAATATCAGCTCTGTCTAGAGTTGAGCACTTATTTTAAAGTGTATTTATTAAGTAAAAATCTAAATAAAATGTCTTTATTGCTCTATGTATCATTGAGCAGTCTTATATACCTCTGGTTAAATCTTAATGATTATTTATCCTTTAATTAATTAATCGTTTTATAATATCAGCAAGTTAAATCTTTGTTTATTTATCCTGTAATAAAATAGACGTTTTATAATATCAGCTCTTTCTAGTGTTGAGCACTTATTTCAAGTGTAATTATTAAGTAAAAATCTAAATAAAATGTCTTTATTGCTCTATGTCACATTGAGCACTCTTATATAACTCTGGTTAAATCTTAATGTTTATTTATCCTGTAATTAATTAATCGTTTTATAGTATCAGCTCTGTCTAGAGTTGAGCACTTATTTTAAAGTGTATTTATTAAGTAAAAATCTAAATAAAATGTCTTTATTGCTCTATGTCTCATTGAGCAGTCTTATATACCTCTGGTTAAATCTTAATGATTATTTATCCTGTAATTAATTAATCGTTCTATAATAGCAGCTCTGTCTAAAGTTGAGCACTTATTTTAAAGTGTAATTATTAAGTAAAAATCTAAATAAAATGTGTTCATTGCTCTATGTCTTATGGAGCACTTTTATATAACTCAAGTTAAATCTTTGTTTATTTATCCTTTAATAAAATAAACGTTTTATAATATCAGCTCTTTCTAGTTTTGAGCACTTATTTCAAGTGTAATTATTAAGTAAAAATCTAAATAAAATGTCTTTATTGCTCTATGTCTCATTGAGCACTCTTATATAACTTTAGTTAAATCTTAATATTTATATCTCTTGTAATAAAATAAACGTTTTATAATATTAGCTGTTTCTAGTGTTAAGCAGTTGTTTAAAGTGTAATTCATAAGTAAAAATCTAAATAAAATGTCTTTATTGCTCTATGTCTCATTGAGCACTCTTATATAACTCTGGTTAAATCTTAATGTTTATTTATCCTGTAATAAAATAGACGTTTTATAATATCAGCTCCGTCTAGTGTTGAGCACTTATTTAAAATGTAATTATTAAGAAAAAATCTAAATAAAATGTCTTTATTGCTCTATGTCTTATTGAGCACTCTTATATAACTTTGGTTAAATCTTAATATTTATATCTCTTGTAATAAAATAAATGTTTTATAGTATTAGCTGTGTCTAGAGTTGAGCACTTATTTTAAAGTGTATTTATTAAGTAAAAATCTAAATAAAATGTCTTTATTGCTCTATGTCTCATTGAGCACTCTTATATAACTTTGGTTAAATCTTAATATTTATATCTCTTGTAATAAAATAAACGTTTTATAATATCAGCTCTGTCTAGAGTTGAGCACTTATTTAAAGTGTAATTATTAAGTAAAAATCTAAATAAAATGTCTTTATTGCTCTATGTCTCATTAAGCACTCTTATATAACTCTGGTTAAATCTTAATGATTATTTATCCTGTAATTAATTAATCGTTCTATAATAGCAGCTCTGTCTAGTGTTGAGCACTTATTTCAAGTGTAATTATTAAGTAAAAATCTAAATAAAATGTCTTTATTGCTCTATGTCTCATTGAGCACTCTTATATAACTTTGGTTAAATCTTAATATTTATATCTCTTGTAATAAAATAAACGTTTTATAATATCAGCTCTGTCTAGAGTTGAGCACTTATTTAAAGTGTAATTATTAAGTAAAAATCTAAATAAAATGTCTTTATTGCTCTATGTCTCATTAAGCACTCTTATATACCTCTGGTTAAATCTTAATGATTATTTATCCTGTAATTAATTAATCGTTCTATAATAGCAGCTCTGTCTAGTGTTGAGCACTTATTTCAAGTGTAATTATTAAGTAAAAATCTAAATAAAATGTCTTTATTGCTCTATGTCACATTGAGCACTCTTATATAACTCTGGTTAAATCTTAATGCTTATTTATCCTGTAATAAAATAGACGTTTTATAATATCAGCTCTGCCTAGTGTTGAGCACTTATTTAAAATGTAATTAATCAGTAAAAATCTAAATAAAATGTCTTTATTGCTCTATGTCTCATTAAGCAGGCTTATATACCTCTGGTTAAATCTTAATGATTATTTATGCTGTAATTAATTAATCGTTTTAAAATATCAGCTCTGTCTAGTGTTGAGCACTTATTTTAAAGTGTATTTATTAAGTAAAAATCTAAATAAAATGTCTTTATTGCTCTATGTCTCATTAAGCAGTCTTATATAACTTTGGTTTAATCTTAATGATTATTTATCCTGTAATTAATTAATCGTTTTATAATATCAGCTCTGTCTAGAGTTGAGCACTTATTTTAAAGTGTAATTATTAAGTAAAAATCTAAATAAAATGTGTTCATTGCTCTATGTATTATTGAGTACTTTTATATAACTCAAGTTAAATCTTTGTTTATTTATCCTTTAATAAAATAAACGTTTTATAATATCAGCTCTTTCTAGTTTTGAGCACTTATTTCAAGTGTAATTATTAAGTAAAAATCTAAATAAAATGTCTTTATTGCTCTATGTCTCATTGAGCACTCTTATATAACTCTAGTTACATCTTAATATTTATATCTCTTGTAATAAAATAAACGTTTTATAATATTAGCTGTGTCTAGTGTTAAGCAGTTGTTTAAAGTGTAATTCATAAGTAAAAATCTAAATAAAATGTCTTTATTGCTCTATGTCTCATTGAGCACTCTTATATAACTCTGGTTAAATCTTAATGTTTATCCTGTAATAAATAGACGTTTTATAATATCAGCTCCGTCTAGTGTTGAGCACTTATTTAAAATGCATTTATTAAGTAAAAATCTAAATAAAATGTCTTTATTGCTCTATGTCTCATTGAGCACTCTTATATAACTTTGGTTAAATCTTAATATTTAAATCTCTTGTAATAAAATAAACGTTTTATAATATCAGCTCTGTCTAGAGTTGAGCACTTATTTAAAGTGTAATTATTAAGTAAAAATCTAAATAAAATGTCTTTATTGCTCTATGTCTCATTGAGCACTCTTATATAACTTTGGTTAAATCTTAATATTTATATCTCTTGTAATAAAATAAACGTTTTATAATATCAGCTCTGTCTAGAGTTGAGCACTTATTTAAAGTGTAATTATTAAGTAAAAATCTAAATAAAATGTCTTTATTGCTCTGTGTCTCATTAAGCACACTTATATACCTCTGGTTTAATCTTAATGTTTATTTATCCTGTAATTAATTAATCGTTTTATAATATCAGCAAGTTAACTCTTTGTTTATTTATCCTTTAATAAAATAGACGTTTTATAATATCAGCTCTGTCTAGTTTTGAGCACTTATTTCAAGTGTAATTATTAAGTAAAAATCTAAATAAAATGTCTTTATTGCTCTATGTCACATTGAGCACTCTTATATAACTCTGGTTAAATCTTAATGTTTATTTATCCTGTAATAAAATAGACGTTTTATAATATCAGCTCGGTCTAGTGTTGAGCACTTATTTAAAATGTAATTATTTAGTAAAAATCTAAATAAAATGTCTTTATTGCTCTATGTCTCATTAAGCAGTCTTATATACCTCTGGTTACATCTTAATGATTATTTATCCTGTAATTAATTAATCGTTGTATAATATCAGCAAGTTAAATCTTTGTTTATTTATCCTGTAATAAAATAGACGTTTTATAATATCAGCTCTGTCTAGTGTTGAGCACTTATTTTAAAGTGTATTTATTAAGTAAAAATCTAAATAAAATGTCTTTATTGCTCTATGTCGCATTGAGCACTCTTATATAACTCTGGTTAAATCTTAATGCTTATTTATCCTGTAATAAAATAGACGTTTTATAATATCAGCTCTGCCTAGTGTTGAGCACTTATTTAAAATGTAATTAATCAGTAAAAATCTAAATAAAATGTCTTTATTGCTCTATGTCTTATTGAGCACTCTTTTATAACTCTTGTTAAATCTTAATGTTTACTTAGCCTGTAATAAAATAAACGTTTTATAATATCAGCTCTGTCTAGTGTTGAGCACTTATTTAAAGTGTATTTATTAAGTAAAAATCTAAATAAAATGTCTTTATTGCTCTATGTCTTATTGAGCACTCTTGTATAACTCTGGTTAAATCTTAATGTTTATTTAGCCTGTAATAAAATAAACGTTTTATAATATCAGCTCTGTCTTGAGCACATTTTAAAAATGTAATTATTAAGTAAAATTCTTAATAAATGTCTTTATTGCTTTATGTCTCATTGAGCACTCTTAATTAACTCTGATAAATCTTAATATTTATATCTCTTGTAATAAAATAAACGTTTTATAATATCAGCTCTGTCTAGTGTTGAGCACTTATTTAGAGTGTAATTATTAACTAAAAATCTAAATAAAATGTCTTTATTGCTCTATATCTCATTGAGCACTCTTATATAACTCTGGTTCAATAGTAATGTGTATTTATCCTGTAATAAAATAAACGTTTTATAATATCAGCTCTGGCTAGTTTTGAGCACTATTTCAAGTGTAATTATTCAGTAAAAATCTAAATAAATTATATAATGCTCGGTCATAGATATTTGAATAAAAGTAACCTGTTATAATATCAGCTCTTTTTTCGAAGCTTTGTATTTAGTTTTGAAAACATTTGTCATTTATAGCAGAGAAATTTCCTTTAAGAGTGCTCAATGTATGAGTTAATTTTTGGAGTTATTTGAAAAATACAAATTTCTGTTATGCGATCAAAAATTTTCTTTGAGACTGCAAAATAGATAAGTACAGCTCTGTAGTGAGTTTTAAAATTGTGTATTGCGAGTATGCTGGAAAAGTAATTACCAGAGTGCTTAATACTGTGGTAGAGTTCTGTGGAAAGATTTGAAAGAATTTTTCTCATTTGACAAATTTACTTTGAGTAAAGCTCTTTCGTACGTTTAAACAATATGTATATATATATATATATATATATATATATATATATATATATATATATATATATATGTATATATGCCAATGATGCTTGCATGTGCTCCATAGTTTAATATAGCTGTGTAGTAAATTTAACAATTGTGTTGTTTAATTATGCAAGACGATTTTTCTTTAAGAGTGCTCAATGCATTTATAGAGCTTTGTAGTAAGATTTGGAAACATTTTGGCAATTATTTTAGACAAATCTACTTCCAGAGTGCTTAATATATTAGTAGAGCTTAATAAAACCTTTGAGAAACAGATATGGCATTTCAACTGCATAAATTTATTTTTACAAAGTTCAATACATTAGTAGAGCTAAATATAGATTTTCAAAAAATATGTATGGCAATTCAGCTACACGAATATACTTTGAGAGTGCTCAATACATTAGTAGACGAAAGCATAAAATTCAGAAAACATGAAGAGCTCTGCAGTATGTTTTAAAAACCTAAATGTCAATACGTAAGTATAGATATACTGTAAGTTTTTAATATATATATATATATATATATATATATATATATATATATATATATATATGACAAGTATTTGAAACAAGCTTCCTATTTGAGTGCCTAATATATTTGATAGCTCTATGGTAACTTTAAAAAACATATTTCCAAATTATGTTAGACAAATTGTCTTTGAGAGTGCTCATTTTTAAGTAGAGCTCTGTAGAAAATTTTTGAGACATGTTCAGCAATTTAAGTTCATATCAGTTAATAAATAGAGCTGTATAGTGAGTTTTGCAAGCTTATATGTCACTTATCCTAGACAAGTTAACTCTTGTAGCTGTGCAATACATAAGTAGAGTTCTGCATTAGTTTTGGGGGTATGGTTCTCACTGTATTAGGGCAATAACTTGGACACATTATACTCTGGACAAATCCATTGAGGACAACCAAAGGTACCCTGTTTTTTCCACTCTGTTGAATAAGACTCATCCGTCTGTGTTCACTCTTGGGACATTAAAACAAAAAAGGTGAAGAATTAAAAAAAAAAACGAATGCAAAAATGTAAATGTCTTTGCAAGTCATTCATTTTCATAACACAAAAATATCTGTAAGAAATTGATAAAAGAATGCACAAACAATAAAATACAACTTTCCTGTCTTGGAATCTAAAATCAGTAGAAACTTCCCCTACTGAAATTCCCGCACACCTCAAAAAAAAAAAAAAAGAATCCTTCCTAATGCAATACTTTTCAAGCAATTACAGTGTCAGACTTGGTACTGCAATGACTCTGTAAACTGAAAAAATATGTATAAAAAAAATTGTTAAGCAAAATTGATTCATGTTAACACCTCTCCCAACACCACAGATTAACTACAAAAATACTTGATAAAGCAAAACACAATTACAAATGTGTATGAAAAAAATCAAAATAAAAAAAATCAAAAAAATCAACCAAGCAATGGATCATGATTTCCTGGTGTTTGATGGAATGTGAGTAGGCATACAGCCTGGATAATTTTCCAAGGTAAGTGATGATATTCATTATTATTGTCTTTTTGGATTAGTTAGATATATCTCATAACTATAATTGTTTTATGTATACATTTATATGTCTAGATGTTATGTGTGCTATTTGTATGTTCCCTTTAGAAAAGAAAATCTACAAGTGTATTCTGATGTAAAATTAACCAGTAAAACCAATGCTTGTGTTTCTGATACACCAACTATTTCTTATTAGCATATAA
Source organism: Euprymna scolopes (assembly GCF_053919585.1). Lineage (NCBI taxonomy): Eukaryota > Metazoa > Mollusca > Cephalopoda > Sepiida > Sepiolidae > Euprymna > Euprymna scolopes. The sequence continues at coordinate 93,512,467 of NC_136527.1, read as the reverse complement.
GTTGAATCATGAAATTTATCTCCCTTGCCTGTCTCTCTTTATACCTCTGTATTTATCTAGATCTGTCTATCTCTCTTTTCTTATTCTTTATCCCTATTCCCCGTCTTGCCATCCCCTATATGTGAACTTATAAATTTCAACATGCAGAGATTGATAAGCTTCTCATTTACCGGTACCTAACTCCCGTTTTGAAGTTAGAAGTTTTAACTTGAATACACGTTGATATGTCAAGGTAACAGTAGGCATCGATCGGGCACTTCCAGACGCCAACCTACACGGTGCAGAGAAAGAACAGAAAAGAAACTAAGTCCCGATGTGCCTAGCAGATCAGAAGGCATTTTGCTACGCCTACATGCACCCAACATGGAAGTAGGCGTCGATCGGGCACTTCCAGACACTTACTTACACTGTTTTGATCTTGGAAATTTTCAATTGAATACACGTTGACTTGTCTTGGTCTATAGAATTTTCATTTACCTATACCTACGTCCCCTCTTGTTTGGACTTAGAAATTTTCAATTGAATACACGTTGAGATGACTTGGTCTATAGGATTCTCATTTACCTATACCTACGTCCCCTCTTGTTTGGACTTAGAAATTTTCAATTGAATACACGTTGACTTGACTTGGTCTATAGGATTCTCATTTACCTATACCTACGTCCCCTCTTGTTTGGACTTAGAAATTTTCAATTGAATGCACGTTGACTTGCCTTGGTCTATAGGATTCTCATTTACCTATATCTTCGTCCCCTCTTGTTTGGACTTAGAAATTTTCAATTGAATACACGTTGAGATGACTTGGTCTATAGGATTCTCATTTACCTATACCTACGTCCCCTCTGGTTTCGACTTAGAAATTTTCAATTGAATACACGTTGACTTGACTTGGTCTATAGGATTATCATTTACCTATACCTACGTCCCCTCTTGTTTGGACTTAGAAATTTTCAATTGAATACACGTTGACTTGACTTGGTCTATAGGATTCTCATTTACCTATACCTACGTCCCCTCTTGTTTGGACTTAGAAATTTTCAATTGAATACACGTTGACTTGACTTGGTCTATAGGATTCTCATTTACCTATACCTACGTCCCCTCTTGTTTACACTTATAAATTTTCAATTGAATACACGTTGACTTGACTTGGTCTATAGGATTCTCATTTACCTATACCTACGTCCCCTCTTGTTTGGACTTAGAAATTTTCAATTGAATACACGTTGACTTGACTTGGTCTATAGGATTCTCATTTACCTATACCTACGTCCCCTCTTGTTTACACTTATAAATTTTCAATTGAATACACGTTGACTTGACTTGGTCTATAGGATTCTCATTTACCTATACCTACGTCCCCTCTTGTTTGGACTTAGAAATTTTCAATTGAATACACGTTGACTTGCATTGGTCTATAGGATTCTCATTTACCTATACCTACGTCCCCTCTTGTTTGAACTTAGAAATTTTCAATTGAATACACGTTGACTTGACTTGGTCTATAGGATTCTCATTTACCTATACCTACGTCCCCTCTTGTTTGGACTTAGAAATTTTCAATTGAATACACGTTGACTTGCATTGGTCTATAGGATTCTCATTTACCTATACCTACGTCCCCTCTTGTTTGAACTTAGAAATTTTCAATTGAATACACGTTGACTTGCATTGGTCTATAGGATTCTCATTTACCTATACCTACGTCCCCTCTTGTTTGAACTTAGAAATTTTCAATTGAATACACGTTGACTTGACTTGGTCTATAGGATTCTCATTTACCTATACCTACGTTCCCTCTTGTTTGGACTTAGAAATTTTCAATTGAATACACGTTTACTTGACTTGGTCTATAGGATTCTCATTTACCTATACCTACGTCCCCTCTTGTTTGGACTTAGAAATTTTCAATTGAATACACGTTGACTTGCATTGGTCTATAGGATTCTCATTTACCTATACCTACGTCCCCTCTTGTTTGGACTTAGAAATTTTCAATTGAATACACGTTGACTTGCATTGGTCTATAGGATTCTCATTTACCTATACCTACGTCCCCTCTTGTTTGAACTTAGAAATTTTCAATTGAATACACGTTGACTTAGCTTGGTCTATAGGATTCTCATTTACCTATACCTACGTTCCCTCTTGTTTGGACTTAGAAATTTTCAATTGAATACACGTTTACTTGACTTGGTCTATAGGATTCTCATTTACCTATACCTACGTCCCCTCTTGTTTGGACTTAGAAATTTGTAACTGAATACACGTTGACTTGACTCGGTCTATAGGATTCTCATTTACCTATACCTACGTCCCCTCTTGTTTGAACTTAGAAATTTTCAATTGAATACACGTTTACTTGACTTGGTCTATAGGATTCTCATTTACCTATACCTACGTCCCCTCTTGTTTGGACTTAGAAATTTGTAACTGAATACACGTTGACTTGACTTGGTCTATAGGATTCTCATTTACCTATACCTACGTTCCCTCTTGTTTGGACTTAGAAATTTTCAATTGAATACACGTTTACTTGACTTGGTCTATAGGATTCTCATTTACCTATACCTACGTCCCCTCTTGTTTGAACTTAGAAATTTTCAATTGAATACACGTTGACTTGACTCGGTCTATAGGATTCTCATTTACCTATACCTACGTCCCCTCTTGTTTGAACTTAGAAATTTTCAATTGAATACACGTTTACTTGACTTGGTCTATAGGATTCTCATTTACCTATACCTACGTCCCCTCTTGTTTGGACTTAGAAATTTGTAACTGAATACACGTTGACTTGACTTGGTCTATAGGATTCTCATTTACCTATACCTACGTTCCCTCTTGTTTGGACTTAGAAATTTTCAATTGAATACACGTTTACTTGACTTGGTCTATAGGATTCTCATTTACCTATACCTACGTCCCCTCTTGTTTGGACTTAGAAATTTTCAATTGAATACACGTTGAGATGACTTGGTCTATAGGATTCTCATTTACCTATACCTTCGTCCCCTCTTGTTTGAACTTAGAAATTTTCAATTGAATACACGTTGACTTGCATTGGTCTATAGGATTCTCATTTACCTATACCTACGTCCCCTCTTGTTTGGACTTAGAAATTTTCAATTGAATACACGGTGACTTGACTCGGTCTATAGGATTCTCATTTACCTATACCTTCGTCCCCTCTTGTTTGGACTTAGAAATTTTCAATTGAATGCACGTTGACTTGACTTGGTCTATAGGATTCTCATTTACCTATACCTACGTCCCCTCTTGTTTGGACTTAGAAATTTTCAATTGAATACACGGTGACTTGACTCGGTCTATAGGATTCTCATTTACCTATACCTTCGTCCCCTCTTGTTTGGACTTAGAAATTTTCAATTGAATACACGTTGACTTGACTCGGTCTATAGGATTCTCATTTACCTATACCTACGTCCCCTCTTGTTTGGACTTAGAAATTTTCAATTGAATACACGTTGAGATGACTTGGTCTATAGGATTCTCATTTACCTATACCTTCGTCCCCTCTTGTTTGAACTTAGAAATTTTCAATTGAATACACGTTGACTTGCATTGGTCTATAGGATTCTCATTTACCTATACCTACGTCCCCTCTTGTTTGGACTTAGAAATTTTCAATTGAATACACGGTGACTTGACTCGGTCTATAGGATTCTCATTTACCTATACCTTCGTCCCCTCTTGTTTGGACTTAGAAATTTTCAATTGAATGCACGTTGACTTGACTTGGTCTATAGGATTCTCATTTACCTATACCTTCGTCCCCTCTTGTTTGAACTTAGAAATTTTCAATTGAATACACGTTGCCTTGCATTGGTCTATAGGATTCTCATTTACCTATACCTACGTCCCCTCTTGTTTGGACTTAGAAATTTTCAATTGAATACACGTTGACTTGCATTGGTCTATAGGATTCTCATTTACCTATACCTACGTCCCCTCTTGTTTGGACTTAGAAATTTTCAATTGAATACACGGTGACTTGCATTGGTCTATAGGATTCTCATCTTCCTATATCCACATCCCCTCTTGTTTGGACTTAGAAATTTGTAACTGAATACACGTTGACTTGACTCGGTCTATAGGATTCTCATTTACCTATATCTTCGTCCCCTCTTGTTTGGACTTAGAAATTTTCAATTGAATACACGTTGAGATGACTTGGTCTATAGGATTCTCATTTACCTATACCTTCGTCCCCTCTTGTTTGGACTTAGAAATTTTCAATTGAATACACGTTGAGATGACTTGGTCTATAGGATTCTCATTTACCTATACCTTCGTCCCCTCTTGTTTGGACTTAGAAATTTTCAATTGAATACACGTTGACTTGCATTGGTCTATAGGATTCTCATTTACCTATACCTACGTCCCCTCTTGTTTGGACTTAGAAATTTTCAATTGAATACACGTTGACTTGCATTGGTCTATAGGATTCTCATCTACCTATACCTACGTCCCCTCTTGTTTGGACTTAGAAATTTTCAATTGAATGCACGTTGACTTGACTTGGTCTATAGGATTCTCATTTACCTATACCTACGTCCCCTCTTGTTTGGACTTAGAAATTTTCAATTGAATACACGTTGAGATGACTTGGTCTATAGGATTCTCATTTACCTATACCTACGTCCCCTCTTGTTTGGACTTAGAAATTTTCAATTGAATGCACGTTGACTTGACTTGGTCTATAGGATTCTCATTTACCTATACCTACGTCCCCTCTTGTTTGGACTTAGAAATTTTCAATTGAATACACGTTGAGATGACTTGGTCTATAGGATTCTCATTTACCTATACCTACGTCCCCTCTTGTTTGGACTTAGAAATTTTCAATTGAATACACGTTGAGATGACTTGGTCTATAGGATTCTCATTTACCTATACCTACGTCCCCTCTTGTTTGGACTTAGAAATTTTCAATTGAATACACGTTGACTTGACTTGGTCTATAGGATTCTCATTTACCTATACCTACGTCCCCTCTTGTTTGGACTTAGAAATTTTCAATTGAATGCACGTTGACTTGCCTTGGTCTATAGGATTCTCATTTACCTATACCTACGTCCCCTCTTGTTTGGACTTAGAAATTTTCAATTGAATGCACGTTGACTTGACTTGGTCTATAGGATTCTCATTTACCTATATCCACATCCCCTCTTGTTTGGACTTAGAAATTTGTAACTGAATACACGTTGACTTGACTCGGTCTATAGGATTCTCATTTACCTATACCTACGTTCCCTCTTGTTTGGACTTAGAAATTTTCAATTGAATACACGTTGACTTGACTTGGTCTATAGGATTCTCATTTACCTATACCTACGTCCCCTCTTGTTTGGACTTAGAAATTTGTAACTGAATACACGTTGACTTGACTTGGTCTATAGGATTCTCATTTACCTATACCTACGTTCCCTCTTGTTTGGACTTAGAAATTTTCAATTGAATACACGCTTACTTGACTTGGTCTATAGGATTCTCATTTACCTATACCTACGTCCCCTCTTGTTTGGACTTAGAAATTTTCAATTGAATACACGTTGAGATGACTTGGTCTATAGGATTCTCATTTACCTATACCTACGTCCCCTCTTGTTTGGACTTAGAAATTTTCAATTGAATACACGTTGACTTTACTTGGTCTATAGGATTCTCATCTTCCTATACCTACGTCCCCTCTTGTTTGGACTTAGAAATTTGTAACTCAATACACGTTGACTTGACTCGGTCTATAGGATTCTCATTTACCTATACCTACGTCCCCTCTTGTTTGGACTTAGAAATTTTCAATTGAATACACGTTGAGATGACTTGGTCTATAGGATTCTCATTTACCTATACCTTCGTCCCCTCTTGTTTGAACTTAGAAATTTTCAATTGAATACACGCTGAGATGACTTGGTCTATAGGATTCTCATTTACCTATACCTTCGTCCCCTCTTGTTTGGACTTAGAAATTTTCAATTGAATGCACGTTGACTTGACTTGGTCTATAGGATTCTCATTTACCTATACCTTCGTCCCCTCTTGTTTGAACTTAGAAATTTTCAATTGAATACACGTTGCCTTGCATTGGTCTATAGGATTCTCATTTACCTATACCTACGTCCCCTCTTGTTTGGACTTAGAAATTTTCAATTGAATACACGGTGACTTGCATTGGTCTATAGGATTCTCATTTACCTATACCTACGTCCCCTCTTGTTTGGACTTAGAAATTTTCAATTGAATACACGGTGACTTGCATTGGTCTATAGGATTCTCATCTTCCTATATCCACATCCCCTCTTGTTTGGACTTAGAAATTTGTAACTGAATACACGTTGACTTGACTCGGTCTATAGGATTCTCATTTACCTATACCTACGTCCCCTCTTGTTTGGACTTAGAAATTTTCAATTGAATACACGTTGAGATGACTTGGTCTATAGGATTCTCATTTACCTATACCTTCGTCCCCTCTTGTTTGGACTTAGAAATTTTCAATTGAATGCACGTTGACTTGACTTGGTCTATAGGATTCTCATTTACCTATACCTTCGTCCCCTCTTGTTTGGACTTAGAAATTTTCAATTGAATACACGTTGAGATGACTTGGTCTATAGGATTCTCATTTACCTATACCTACGTCCCCTCTTGTTTGGACTTAGAAATTTTCAATTGAATACACGTTGACTTGCATTGGTCTATAGGATTCTCATTTACCTATACCTACGTCCCCTCTTGTTTGGACTTAGAAATTTTCAATTGAATACACGGTGACTTGCATTGGTCTATAGGATTCTCATTTACCTATACCTACGTCCCCTCTTGTTTGGACTTAGAAATTTTCAATTGAATACACGGTGACTTGCATTGGTCTATAGGATTCTCATTTACCTATACCTACGTCCCCTCTTGTTTGGACTTAGAAATTTTCAATTGAATACACGGTGACTTGCATTGGTCTATAGGATTCTCATTTACCTATACCTACGTCCCCTCTTGTTTGGACTTAGAAATTTTCAATTGAATACACGTTGAAATGACTTGGTCTATAGGATTCTCATTTACCTATACCTACGTCCCCTCTTGTTTGGACTTAGAAATTTTCAATTGAATACACGGTGACTTGCATTGGTCTATAGGATTCTCATCTTCCTATATCCACATCCCCTCTTGTTTGGACTTAGAAATTTGTAACTGAATACACGTTGACTTGACTCGGTCTATAGGATTCTCATTTACCTATACCTACGTCCCCTCTTGTTTGGACTTAGAAATTTTCAATTGAATACACGTTGAGATGACTTGGTCTATAGGATTCTCATTTACCTATACCTTCGTCCCCTCTTGTTTGGACTTAGAAATTTTCAATTGAATACACGTTGAGATGACTTGGTCTATAGGATTCTCATTTACCTATACCTACGTCCCCTCTTGTTTGGACTTAGAAATTTTCAATTGAATACACGTTGAGATGACTTGGTCTATAGGATTCTCATTTACCTATACCTACGTCCCCTCTTGTTTGGACTTAGAAATTTTCAATTGAATGCACGTTGACTTGACTTGGTCTATAGGATTCTCATTTACCTATACCTACGTCCCCTCTTGTTTGGACTTAGAAATTTTCAATTGAATACACGTTGAGATGACTTGGTCTATAGGATTCTCATTTACCTATACCTACGTCCCCTCTTGTTTGGACTTAGAAATTTTCAATTGAATACACGTTGAGATGACTTGGTCTATAGGATTCTCATTTACCTATACCTACGTCCCCTCTTGTTTGGACTTAGAAATTTTCAATTGAATACACGTTGACTTGACTTGGTCTATAGGATTCTCATTTACCTATACCTACGTCCCCTCTTGTTTGGACTTAGAAATTTTCAATTGAATGCACGTTGACTTGCCTTGGTCTATAGGATTCTCATCTACCTATACCTACGTCCCCTCTTGTTTGGACTTAGAAATTTTCAATTGAATGCACGTTGACTTGACTTGGTCTATAGGATTCTCATTTACCTATACCTACGTTCCCTCTTGTTTGGACTTAGAAATTTTCAATTGAATACACGTTGACTTGACTTGGTCTATAGGATTCTACTTTAACTATACCTACGTCCCATCTTGTTTGGACTTAGAAATTTTCAATTGAATACACGTTGACTTGACTTGGTCTATAGGATTCTCATTTACCTATACCTACGTCCCCTCTTGTTTGGACTTAGAAATTTTCAATTGAATACACGTTGACTTGCATTGGTCTATAAGATTCTCATTTACCTATACCTACGTCCCCTCTTGTTTGGACTTAGAAATTTTCAATTGAATGCACGTTGACTTGACTTGGTCTATAGGATTCTCATTTACCTATACCTACGTCCCCTCTTGTTTGGACTTAGAAATTTTCAATTGAATACACGTTGAGATGACTTGGTCTATAGGATTCTCATTTACCTATACCTACGTCCCCTCTTGTTTGGACTTAGAAATTTTCAATTGAATACACGTTGACTTGACTTGGTCTATAGGATTCTCATTTACCTATACCTACGTCCCCTCTTGTTTGGACTTAGAAATTTTCAATTGAATGCACGTTGACTTGCCTTGGTCTATAGGATTCTCATTTACCTATACCTACGTCCCCTCTTGTTTGGACTTAGAAATTTTCAATTGAATGCACGTTGACTTGACTTGGTCTATAGGATTCTCATTTACCTATACCTACGTTCCCTCTTGTTTGGACTTAGAAATTTTCAATTGAATACACGTTGACTTGACTTGGTCTATAGGATTCTACTTTAACTATACCTACGTCCCATCTTGTTTGGACTTAGAAATTTTCAATTGAATACACGTTGACTTGACTTGGTCTATAGGATTCTCATTTACCTATACCTACGTCCCCTCTTGTTTGGACTTAGAAATTTTCAATTGAATACACGTTGACTTGCATTGGTCTATAAGATTCTCATTTACCTATACCTACGTCCCCTCTTGTTTGGACTTAGAAATTTTCAATTGAATACACGTTGACTTGACTTGGTCTATAGGATTCTACTTTAACTATACCTACGTCCCATCTTGTTTGGACTTAGAAATTTTCAATTGAATACACGTTGACTTGCATTGGTCTATAAGATTCTCATTTACCTATACCTACGTCCCCTCTTGTTTGGACTTAGAAATTTTCAATTGAATACACGTTGACTTGCATTGGTCTATAGGATTCTCATTTACCTATACCTACGTTCCCTCTTGTTTGGACTTAGAAATTTTCAATTGAATACACGTTGACTTGCATTGGTCTATAGGATTCTCATTTACCTATACCTACGTCCCCTATTGTTTGGACTTAGAAATTTTCAATTGAATACACGTTTACTTGACTTGGTCTATAGGATTCTCATTTAAATTTACCTTCGTCCTCTCTTGTTTGGACTTAGAAATTTTCAATTGAATACACGTTGACTTGCCTTGGTCTATAGGATTCTCATCTTCCTATACCTACGTCCCCTCTTGTTTGGACTTAGAAATTTGTAATTGAATACACGTTGACTTGACTTGGTCTATAGGATTCTCATTTACCTATACCTACGTCCCCTCTTGTTTACACTTAGAAATTTTCAATTGAATACACGTTGACTTGCCTTGGTCTATAGGATTCTCATTTACCTATATCTTCGTCCCCTCTTGTTTGGACTTAGAAATTTTCAATTGAATACACGTTGAGATGACTTGGTCTATAGGATTCTCATTTACCTATACCTACGTCCCCTCTGGTTTCGACTTAGAAATTTTCAATTGAATACACGTTGACTTGACTTGGTCTATAGGATTCTACTTTAACTATACCTACGTCCCCTCTTGTTTGAACTTAGAAATTTTCAATTGAATACACGTTGACTTGACTTGGTCTATAGGATTCTACTTTAACTATACCTACGTCCCCTCTTGTTTGAACTTAGAAATTTTCAATTGAATACACGTTGACTTGACTTGGTCTATAGGATTCTCATTTACCTATACCTACGTCCCATCTTGTTTGGACTTAGAAATTTTCAATTGAATACACGTTGACTTGACTTGGTCTATAGGATTCTCATCTACCTATACCTACGTCCCCTCTTGTTTGAACTTAGAAATTTTCAATTGAATACACGTTGACTTGACTTGGTCTATAGGATTCTACTTTAACTATACCTACGTCCCATCTTGTTTGGACTTAGAAATTTTCAATTGAATACACGTTGACTTGACTTGGTCTATAGGATTCTCATTTACCTATACCTACGTCCCCTCTTGTTTGGACTTAGAAATTTTCAATTGAATACACGTTGACTTGCATTGGTCTATAAGATTCTCATTTACCTATACCTACGTCCCCTCTTGTTTGGACTTAGAAATTTTCAATTGAATACACGTTGACTTGACTTGGTCTATAGGATTCTACTTTAACTATACCTACGTCCCATCTTGTTTGGACTTAGAAATTTTCAATTGAATACACGTTGACTTGCATTGGTCTATAAGATTCTCATTTACCTATACCTACGTCCCCTCTTGTTTGGACTTAGAAATTTTCAATTGAATACACGTTGACTTGCATTGGTCTATAGGATTCTGATCTACCTATATCCACATCCCTTCTTGTTTGGACTTAGAAATTTTCAATTGAATACACGTTGACTTGACTTGGTCTATAGGATTCTCATTTACCTATACCTACGTTCCCTCTTGTTTGGACTTAGAAATTTTCAATTGAATACACGTTGACTTGCATTGGTCTATAGGATTCTCATTTACCTATACCTACGTCCCCTATTGTTTGGACTTAGAAATTTTCAATTGAATACACGTTGACTTGCCTTGGTCTATAGGATTCTCATCTTCCTATACCTACGTCCCCTCTTGTTTGGACTTAGAAATTTGTAATTGAATACACGTTGACTTGACTTGGTCTATAGGATTCTCATTTACCTATACCTACGTCCCCTCTTGTTTACACTTAGAAATTTTCAATTGAATACACGTTGACTTGCCTTGGTCTATAGGATTCTCATTTACCTATATCTTCGTCCCCTCTTGTTTGGACTTAGAAATTTTCAATTGAATACACGTTGAGATGACTTGGTCTATAGGATTCTCATTTACCTATACCTTCGTCCCCTCTTGTTTGGACTTAGAAATTTTCAATTGAATACACGTTGACTTGACTTGGTCTATAGGATTCTACTTTAACTATACCTACGTCCCCTCTTGTTTGAACTTAGAAATTTTCAATTGAATACACGTTGACTTGACTTGGTCTATAGGATTCTACTTTAACTATACCTACGTCCCCTCTTGTTTGAACTTAGAAATTTTCAATTGAATACACGTTGACTTGACTTGGTCTATAGGATTCTACTTTAACTATACCTACGTCCCCTCTTGTTTGAACTTAGAAATTTTCAATTGAATACACGTTGACTTGACTTGGTCTATAGGATTCTACTTTAACTATACCTACGTCCCCTCTTGTTTGAACTTAGAAATTTTCAATTGAATACACGTTGACTTGACTTGGTCTATAGGATTCTCATTTACCTATACCTACGTCCCATCTTGTTTGGACTTAGAAATTTTCAATTGAATACACGTTGACTTGACTTGGTCTATAGGATTCTCATCTACCTATACCTACGTCCCCTCTTGTTTGAACTTAGAAATTTTCAATTGAATACACGTTGACTTGACTTGGTCTATAGGATTCTCATTTACCTATACCTACGTCCCCTCTTGTTTGGACTTAGAAATTTTCAATTGAATACACGTTGACTTGACTTGGTCTATAGGATTCTCATTTACCTATACCTACGTTCCCTCTTGTTTGGACTTAGAAATTTTCAATTGAATACACGCTGAGATGACTTGGTCTATAAGATTCTCATTTACCTATACCTACGTCCCCTCTTGTTTGGACTTAGAAATTTTCAATTGAATACACGGTGACTTGCATTGGTCTATAGGATTCTCATTTACCTATACCTACGTCCCCTCTTGTTGGGACTTAGAAATTTTCAATTGAATACACGTTGACTTGACTCGGTCTATAGGATTCTCATTTACCTATACCTACGTCCCCTCTTGTTTGGACTTAGAAATTTTCAATTGAATACACGTTGAGATGACTTGGTCTATAGGATTCTCATTTACCTATACCTTCGTCCCATCTTGTTTGAACTTAGAAATTTTCAATTGAATACACGTTGACTTGCATTGGTCTATAGGATTCTCATTTACCTATACCTACGTCCCCTCTTGTTTGGACTTAGAAATTTTCAATTGAATACACGGTGACTTGCATTGGTCTATAGGATTCTCATTTACCTATACCTACGTCCCCTCTTGTTTGGACTTAGAAATTTTCAATTGAATACACGGTGACTTGCATTGGTCTATAGGATTCTCATTTACCTATACCTACGTCCCCTCTTGTTTGGACTTAGAAATTTTCAATTGAATACACGTTGACTTGCATTGGTCTATAGGATTCTCATTTACCTATACCTACGTCCCCTCTTGTTTGGACTTAGAAATTTTCAATTGAATACACGGTGACTTGCATTGGTCTATAGGATTCTCATCTTCCTATATCCACATCCCCTCTTGTTTGGACTTAGAAATTTGTAACTGAATACACGTTGACTTGACTCGGTCTATAGGATTCTCATTTACCTATACCTACGTCCCCTCTTGTTTGGACTTAGAAATTTTCAATTGAATACACGTTGAGATGACTTGGTCTATAGGATTCTCATTTACCTATACCTTCGTCCCCTCTTGTTTGGACTTAGAAATTTTCAATTGAATACACGTTGACTTGCATTGGTCTATAGGATTCTCATTTACCTATACCTACGTCCCATCTTGTTTGGACTTAGAAATTTTCAATTGAATGCACGTTTACTTGCCTTGGTCTATAGGATTCTCATCTACCTATACCTACGTCCCCTCTTGTTTGGACTTAGAAATTTTCAATTGAATGCACGTTGACTTGACTTGGTCTATAGGATTCTCATTTACCTATACCTACGTCCCCTCTTGTTTGGACTTAGAAATTTTCAATTGAATACACGTTGAGATGACTTGGTCTATAGGATTCTCATTTACCTATACCTACGTCCCCTCTTGTTTGGACTTAGAAATTTTCAATTGAATGCACGTTGACTTGACTTGGTCTATAGGATTCTCATTTACCTATACCTACGTCCCCTCTTGTTTGGACTTAGAAATTTTCAATTGAATACACGTTGAGATTACTTGGTCTATAGGATTCTCATTTACCTATACCTACGTCCCCTCTTGTTTGGACTTAGAAATTTTCAATTGAATACACGTTGAGATGACTTGGTCTATAGGATTCTCATTTACCTATACCTACGTCCCCTCTTGTTTGGACTTAGAAATTTTCAATTGAATACACGTTTACTTGACTTGGTCTATAGGATTCTCATCTTCCTATACCTACGTCCCCTCTTGTTTGGACTTAGAAATTTTCAATTGAATACACGTTGACTTGACTTGGTCTATAGGATTCTCATTTACCTATACCTACGTCCCCTCTTGTTTGGACTTAGAAATTTTCAATTGAATGCACGTTGACTTGCCTTGGTCTATAGGATTCTCATTTACCTATACCTACGTCCCCTCTTGTTTGGACTTAGAAATTTTCAATTGAATGCACGTTGACTTGACTTGGTCTATAGGATTCTCATTTACCTATACCTACGTCCCCTCTTGTTTGGACTTAGAAATTTTCAATTGAATACACGTTGAGATGACTTGGTCTATAGGATTCTCATTTACCTATACCTACGTCCCCTCTTGTTTGGACTTAGAAATTTTCAATTGAATACACGTTGACTTGACTTGGTCTATAGGATTCTCATCTTCCTATACCTACGTCCCCTCTTGTTTGGACTTAGAAATTTGTAACTGAATACACGTTGACTTGACTCGGTCTATAGGATTCTCATTTACCTATACCTACGTCCCCTCTTGTTTGGACTTAGAAATTTTCAATTGAATGCACGTTGACTTGACTTGGTCTATAGGATTCTCATTTACCTATACCTACGTCCCCTCTTGTTTGGACTTAGAAATTTTCAATTGAATACACGTTGAGATGACTTGGTCTATAGGATTCTCATTTACCTATACCTTCGTCCCCTCTTGTTTGGACTTAGAAATTTTCAATTGAATGCACGTTGACTTGCATTGGTCTATAGGATTCTCATCTACCTATATCCACATCCCCTCTTGTTTGGACTTAGAAATTTTCAATTGAATGCACGTTGACTTGACTTGGTCTATAGGATTCTCATTTACCTATACCTACGTCCCCTCTTGTTTGGACTTAGAAATTTTCAATTGAATACACGTTGACTTGCATTGGTCTATAGGATTCTCATCTACCTATATCCACATCCCCTCTTGTTTGGACTCAGAAATTTTCAATTGAATACACGTTGAGATGACTTGGTCTATAGGATTCTCATTTACCTATACCTACGTCCCCTCTTGTTTGGACTTAGAAATTTTCAATTGAATACACGTTTACTTGACTTGGTCTATAGAATTCTCATCTTCCTATACCTACATCCCCTCTTGTTTGGGCTTAGAAATTTTCAATTGAATACAACCTGAGATGACTTGGTCTATAGGATTCTCATCTTCCTATACCTACGTCCCCTCTTGTTTGGACTTAGAAATTTTCAATTGAATACAACCTGAGATGACTTGGTTTATAGGATTCTCATTTACCTATACATACGTCCCCTCTTGTTTGGACTTGGAAATTTTCAATTGAATACACGTTTACTTGACTTGGTCTATATGATTCTCATTTACCTATACCAACGTCCCCTCTTGTTTGGACTTATAAATTTTCAATTGAATACACGTTTACTTGACTTGGTCTATAGAATTCTCATCTACCTATAACTACTTCCCTCTTGTTTGGATTTAGAAATTTTCAATTGAATACACATTGACTTGACTTAGTCTATAGGATTCTCATCTACCTATACCTACATCCCCTCTTGTTTGGACTTAGAAATTTTCAATTGAATACACGTTGACTTGTCTTGGCCTTATCATCCCCTCCTCACCCCCATGCCAGAATGTTCGACCACCCTATATTCTTTAATGGAACTTTTATCAAATTGAAAATGTCTGGTTATTTTTAACTCGTTTGAAAAGCTGGTTAAGAAGTAATACCTGTAGGATTATGTATTAACTTTAGCTCGAAGTAATGCATACTTTAAAAGAAAAAAAAATTAATTTACCACAAATCAGATGAGGTATTGTTTGAATCCTTCCCCGGCATCTATAATAGCCACGATAAAGTCTTGTTAAGTGGTAAGGGCCATCTAGAGGCAAGAGCAGGGTGTAGAGACGGCTCGTCTGTTAAGATGTGGTTGTTCAGTGACGCGGGGTATAGGCGCGGCTTGTCTGATCGTGACGTTGTGGAAATGACGCGTTATACCCGCAGATGTTCAAAATCCCCTTTTCTTTGCGCTCGAGATGACAAAAGCTTCCGTTTCTCGTATCAGGGCAAGATCTCATCTTGTAACATACATCAAAACAACAATGATATAAATGTGGGTGTGCCACAGGGGTCAATCCTTGGCCCTTTATTATTCCTGATTTTCATAAACGACTTCCCTGATAAAATTGTCTCTGAGATAGGTATATTTGCTGATGATATTTTCTCCAATCTATTGTTCCCCCTCGCCAAACTTTCACAAGCTTATTTCTTTTAATGGGGCCATAACTGGTTGGTAATGTTTAATGCTGCCAAGACTAAGCTCATTTCGTTTAATAATTACAAGAAACTTTCTCAAATACTGAATGCCATGACTAATGATAAACTGCCTGAAAGTATTTCCCTCAAGATTCTAGGGTTAACATTCACAGACCAGAAAGAAAGAGGTTGTCATGACCAAGATGGACATCAAGACTGTTCCTCATATTATTGTCATTATTTCTCCCCAAGCAACACCTATCTACAACTCTCACTGGCTAGGTTTCACTTCTGCGTGCTCATGTTCAATAGAATCTTCCCTTGGTGAACAATGGTAACACTCTGCTGGTTTGTAATGACTGTGCTCCACTGATATCATCAGAAAAAAAAACTTCATCATTCAAAAATATTTTCTCCAATCTATTGTTCCCCCTCGCCAAACTTTCACAAGAAACACCCGTCCAGCAGAAAACACTATCACTAATTCCCCCCCACTGTTTATCTGTGCCTAAACCTAAACGTAGATTCCATGAGCAAAGCTTCTTTCTTAAAACTACACGCCTGTGGAATGGTCTTCCGTTTTTCTGCTTTCCAGCTGACTACAATATGGTTGTCTTCAAGTTTAATGTAAACAAGTTTTTGAGGAGCCGTTCCATATAAGTAAACAAATTTACCGAATCTCCATTGCTAATGGTTACTATATTGTCTAATGCACCTTTGGCAGTCGGACTGACGTATACCCACAATTTGTTGTCTCTGCTTTTGTATTCAATGTATTTTGTGTCTTTCTTCCAAACCCTTACACGACCACTGCAACAACCTCAATAGCTTCGCCATCCAGATATACTTTATTGGCTTCATGAGACAAAATGCACCAAACATTGATGCTTTTTGTTTTTCTATTTCCTTTTGAAAAACTTCATCATGTTCTGCAAAACCAAAAACAACCCACCTTTTCCCTCTTCCTAATTCCCCTTTCTGTCTCCCCCCATCCCACTTCCTGACTGGTTTCCTAACTTAAAATGTACCAAACATTAATACTGTAACACTTTTCCCTTGTGGGAATGAAAATGCAGACACAAGACTGAACCCTTAAGCTTACTGTAAACTGTTTTTGACTCCTGGTGGGGGCATGAGACCAATGAATTCGTCAATCATTTTTATAACCACCGGCTGTGCTAAACCAACCAATGAAATCTTCCAAAGTTAATATAAAAATTGTCGAATTTTGGATTCAGTCAGTTCGCCGTTAACTCCATCACGGACCGCATTTGATTCTTGGCCGCCATCTTGGTTACTGCAAATTACACTCAGGATCTGATCTGAACTATGCCGCCATCTTTGTTCAACATAATGTCTCAACACTTAACAGTAACACTAATTATCTTTATTGTCTGCACGCTTGTGGAATTGTCTTCCATTTTCCTGCTTTCCAGCTGGCTACACTGTGGTTGTCTTCAAGTCTAACGTAAACAAGTTTTTGATGAGTCATTCCATACGAGTTAACAAATTTACCGAATTTCCATTACTAACGATTACTATATTGTCCAATTTCTACTGTACACTCTTTAACCCTTATCCTCGAGTGGCCTCTTGGCCTTCATAAGTGGTGATGCCTGTGTAAAAAAAAAAACCCCAAAAACTGTATTTCTCGTGGTTAACGGTGGCTCTGCGGGTTTGTTCCTTGCTAACGGAGTCAGAAACGGCTTCGTTGCTGGGTTCGAATCTCTCGAGCTGCAGTGATAGTGACACCCTGCACTGATAATTCCCGAAAGGATGAAACACTAGTGTCCATAGGTATTTAAAAAAATAATTATGGTGATAATTATATATAATAGAGAGAGAGAGAGAGAGAGAGAAATAGATATATATATATATAGAGAGAGAAATAGATATATATATAGAGAGAGAGAGAAATAGATATATATATATATAGAGAGAGAGAGAGAGAAATAGATATATATATATATAGAGAGAGAGAGAGAGAGAAATAGATATATATATATATATATATATATAGAGAGAGAAATATATATATATATATATATAGAGAGAGAGAGAGAGAGGGAAATAGATATATATATATAGAGAGAGAGAGAGAGAGGGAAATAGATATATATATATATAGAGAGAGAGAGAGAGAGAGAAATAGATATATATATATATAGAGAGAGAGAGAGAGAGAAATAGATATATATATATATAGAGAGAGAGAGAGAAATAGATATATATATATATAGAGAGAGAGAGAGAAATAGATATATATATATATAGAGAGAGAGAGAGAGAAATAGATATATATATATATATAGAGAGAGAGAGAAATAGATATATATATATATATATAGAGAGAGAGAGAAATAGATATATATATATATAGAGAGAGAGAGAGAAATAGATATATATATATAGAGAGAGAGAGAGAGAAATAGATATATATATATAGAGAGAGAGAGAGAGAAATAGATATATATATATATATAGAGAGAGAGAAATAGATATATATATATAGAGAGAGAGAGAGAGAAATAGATATATATATATATAGAGAGAGAGAGAGAGAAATAGATATATATATATATATATAGAGAGAGAGAGAAATAGATATATATATATATATAGAGAGAGAGAGAAATAGATATATATATATATAGAGAGAGAGAGAGAGAATAGATATATATATATATATATAGAGAGAGAGATATAGATATATATATATATAGAGAGAGAGAAATAGATATATATATAGAGAGAGAGAGAAATAGAAAGGAACAAACCAAGTTATGTGTTCATCAACAGTTGCCATATTGTCCAATTTCTACTGTACACTCTTGAACCCTTATCCTCGAGTGGCCTCTTGGCCTTGATAAGTGGTGATGCCTATGTAAAAAAAAAAATTGGATACGTCACTTCCATTCTTTATCTTGATCGCTGGACATTGAACAAGACGCCCGCACATCCCACAGCTCTGCACCTTATGCTAGACAATGCATCACAAGAACTCCTACACGCATCATCGACCAGCACACACGCACTGCACATGCTCATTTTTTTCCTCTAAATAAATCTATATATTTACGAATCTCATAAATCGGTGACTTTCTGTGTATCATTACTTCTACATACGGCATAATCACGTTGATACACCGATTCCCGCTGGATCACCGAAGTTAAGCAACGTTGAACCTGGTCAGTACTAAATGGGTGACAATTTGGGACTTTCAGTGGATGCAACATGAATGCTATTTCCAAAATAACTGAATGCAACAAGAAAACTATTTCCAAAATAACTGGATACAACATGAATAGTATAAAAAAAAAATGAATGCAACAAGAAAACTATTTCCAAAATAACTGAATGCAACATGAATAGTATAAAAAAAAAACTGAATGCAACAAGAAAACTATTTCCAAAATAACTGGATGCAACATGAATACTATTTCCGAAATAACTGGATTCAGCATTAAATAACTCAAAAAGTGTTGATATGCCGTAAACAGATATACTTTATCCACATCTCAATTATGATTTGATTCCATTGTCTTGCACTTCTTGTACATAAATTCATTATTCTTTCTCAATATATGATTGCCTACATCACAAGATCTCCAGCTACACTATAACTGGAAATGTTTTCCCAATTAGTAAATCATTTCTCTCTGATAGGCTCATAAAAGTAGTGGTGGATGGGCACAAAGTCCCTCAAGGGTCCATCCTGGGCCCAACTCTCTTCCTCATCTACATCAATGATCTGCCAAAACACATACTTAGATCATTCGTTGGCATCTATGCTGATAAAACTACGATCTAAAGGCTGATAAAACTACGATCTAAAGGCCGTAAATGAGAAAGTTCTCTCTGATTCTCTCTCCTCTGACCTTGAGTGCGTGCTGCAGTGGGGGAAGAGGTGGCTGGCTACTTTTAATGCATCTAATACCAAGCTTCTTTCTTTACATCATCAACGCTCTGATCCCCATCTGGCATCAATTGAAATGGATGTCTCTCGTCTTGGGGAGGCTTCATGTTTTGACAAGCTTCTGGGCTTGACCTTTACTCCTGATCTTAAATGGAGCACATACATCAAATCTGTTGCCAAGGTCTCTGGGAAAAGTAGATATCTCACTACTGATGCAATTCTCTATGTAAAAGCCAAGTACGACTAAGGATGGAGTACTGCTGCCACATCTGGGAAGGAACTGCTAAAAACAGCTTATCCTACCTTGACAGAGTTCAAAATAGACTTCATATCTTAGTGGGGGATGCCCTTTTCTCTTCCCTGCAACCTCTCTCCCACAGAAGAAATGTTTCAAGCTCGTCTGAGCTTCAATCTCTGGTCCCCCCCATCGCCAATCTTTCGCAAAAAACACCCATCTAGCTGAAACCACTGGCAATAATTTTCCCCACTCTTTAACTGTGCCAAAATCCAAACGTAGATTCCACGAACAAAGCTTCTTTCTCAGAAGTGCCCGCCTGTGGAACTCTGTTCCGTTTGCCTGTTTCCCACCTGACTACAACTTGGATGTCTTCAAGTCCAACATAAACAAATTCCTGATGAACCGCCCCTTAAGTAATCCAATTCATCAAATCTCCATTACTAACGATAACTACAATATTATCCCGTTGATTACTGTACACGTAATAATCCTTATCCTCGAGTGGCCTCCAGGCCTGGATAAGTGGTGACTCCTATGTGAAAAAAGAGAGGGTAATTCTTGTGTGCCCAAATGCTTCTAAGTACCACAAAAACATTGATTTTTTCTTTTCTTTTTTTTTACTCTTTCACTCCAAACGAACGATGTTGCCACTTGGAATGTAACATTACTATTTGGGATCGTGTCTAACGGGGGACTGCGGAGAGTCGAACAGCGAGATGTTTGTTCACATTACATTTAAATATCTGCAGATTAATGCAGTCAGTGAAGCAGGAAACAAGGAAAAAATTCCAAAGTCTAACAGTTAAAGGGAAGAAGGAAGAGTAGAATGCTTTCCGGCATCTAGGGACATCAATAATGAAGGGGTGAGATTTTGCTTATTGTCGACTCTTTCTACTACAACCATTGATCACCACACATTCAAAGAAAAACAAAGACTTTTATTTAACTTCAATCATTGTAATACGTTTTATTGCGTGTGTGTGTGTGTGTGTGTGTGTGTATATATATATATATATATATATATGTATTCTTTTTGATTGTTGTTGTTGATTTATAAAGTTCATTTTAATATTTTTGTTGACTGTTTTTTGTTTCATTTTTTATTTTTTATCCAAAGCATATACCAATTTTTTTCAGCAGACTTGAAGCATTTTACTGAGAAATTAGAAAAAAATAAAAAATAAATTAAAAAAAATAATAATAATAAAAATGTTTGGAACCACAATTAAATTTTTTTCCCCCTTATAGAAAAAAAATACATTTTTCTCTTTTATTTTCACTTTAAAAGACTGTGTGGGGTTATTTTGAGAGGTGGGGGAGGGAAATATTTATATATAATTTTTTTTTTTTCCATTAAAAAAATTATTTTTTTCACTTTAATTAATTTATTTATATTTTTTTTGGTTTTTTATTTCGTCCATTTTTCTTTTTTTAAATTTGGAATGGGTTGTGGTTGAGGATGTTTTAAAAAAATCATATATAAACATTAAAAAAAATGAAAACATTGTCTTTTTATTCTTAAAAAAATTGGGATTGTATGTTTTTTTTACTTCATTTCAAAGCATATAGTTTTCTGGTTTTTTTTTTGGTTTTTTTTCAAATCTTTCTAAAATTTGTTGAACTTTTGGAGGAGGTCATCATTTCCGTCATAAATTAAATAACGCTGTAAAACGGGAGGATGAGAGGTCAACTCGTTAAAACAAACAAAAAACGACAAAACATCTACAAGAATGAAGGTAAAATGTTTAGAGAAAGAACATAGAAAGAAGGATCAAATATGTCACTGAATTGCATGAGCCGTAAAAAAAAAACAAAAAAAAACCTTATCCCCAAGTAGCCTCCGGGCCTTGATAATGGTGACTTCCATGTAAAAGAAAATGGAAGAATCTAGGATCATTTAACAAACGAAAGGAAAATTGATGAATTAATAATGCCCAAATTTTCTTAATCTAATTCCTAAAACTTCTTATATCATTCTCCATTTTTTTTTTTTCAAACTGCATCTCCACCGAAACACAAGGTCACAGAGTGGCACTAGGCAGATCAAATGATTACATTTTTTTTATGGATCATTCTTTTCTGAGCCTATTAAAATAGCTACCACTTGGCAGGCGTAAGTCGACTTAAAGTGTCCTTGTACGCATGCGCAAATATACATTTTTACATTAAAGTTGGTTCTTTTTTAACTGTCTCATATCTGTCTTATTTAAGATCATATGCGTTTTGTTTATTTATCGCGGACTATTTTCCTCGTCTTTATTAGTTGTTGTTTCGTGACGTTTTCGCCAACTATTCCTCTGGCCTTTGTCAAGTGGTTACCGCGACGGGATAGGAACTCCGTATCTCCTAACTGCATTCTCAGCAATTACTGCCTTCCATAGTTGTCGTCTAAAAAATAAATCATTAAATAATACTCATCTTAATAAGCATTCCAATTAATTAAATTATATAAACGTTTTATAGTGTGTAAAAACACCAAAAACTTTTCCAGATAGGTAGAAGAGTAACTTATCTTACATAACATTTGTTATATTTTTTACCACCTTTTTTTAATCTCTGTGGATTGTAAAACAAACCCTGCTGTTTCTATTTTTATTACTACTAATCTTATATATGGCATAATCACGTTGACACACCGGTTCTCGCCAGATCACAGAGGTTAAGCAACATTGAACCTAGCCAGTACGAGATGGGTGACCATTTGGGAATTCTAGGCACTGTGTGTGCTTTCCGCTTGTCTCGGCATTTGTATCCAGTTGTCCTGAACGTCCACTTGCCACTGGTATTCAACAATGTCGACTCAGAGGAGGTGGGGCTGGAGATTGCCCAACTCTTGCCACAAAAATTTCATGTGCAGGCACCCTTACCATGGGTATCCTTAGTCTGTCAAGACTGAAGGAAGCCTTGTAATACTAATCGTAATTAGTCTGTCTAGAAATGTAATCGATTAACTAAAATAATATGAGAGTTCAATAGAAACGTTGTTTTAATTTGAATAAAATATGCACGGCTCTATACAGACTTCTTTCTCCATGTGAATTTTATTCTATTCAAATTAAAACAACGTTTCTATTGAACTCTCATTCTTGACGTTATTCTTACGTTACCTTCAAACATTTCAAAATACCACCGCCAGATACAATGCAAGGCTCTAAATTTACAGCATGGCAAGGAAGAAGAAAAGGAAAATAAGAAAAAAAAAACAGAAGATGGAGTATACCTCTGAAAAATATTTGTGATGAATTTCAAACAAGTAAAATATTTGTTTAATTTCCTAATATTACATTATGATTTGGCTTTCAAGCGCACTTGATGCGTATTTTATTTTATATAAATAATATATTAACTTTAACCATTTATTTGATATTATTTGATTCAAGGATGGAAAAAATTCACCAGATAAAAGTATATATACCGTACTTTGTGGTAATTGCATCAAGTCCAGGGTAATTGCACCAAAGTGCTCTTTTGGCAACCACGCATATAAAGAGGACTTCTTTTTTTTAGTTGATGCAATTACCCCAAAGTAGGGTATACATTTTTTATTAAATGATTAATAATTGGCAAAAAAATATAGAAACAGTTTTAAACGATTTTTATTAATCGTCTGTGATTTCTTTTATTTATTTAATAATTTAAAATGCAAAAAAAAAAAAAATTTAAAAACAGTTTTTTTTTTTTTTGTTGTTTTCTTTTTGGCTCAACAGTGTTCCGGTATTAACATTTGTAATAACAGGTTAATTTGATTCCCAAAATATATGGTGGAATTAAGAAACGAAAAAAGAATGGAGAGAATGGAAAATGATCTGTATGCCTAACTATATCAGTTTTAGAAGTTTCCAGGCGATGAGAATGGGGGAGAACTGAACATTGCCCCCCCCCCAAAAAAAATTTTAAGCAATAAAAAATAATGAATATATTGATAGAAGAAGAAACACTGTTGGGTGAAGGGTGGGGGTAAGAAAACAGGAAATAATTTTTTTTTTGGGGGGGGGGAGGGTTAAATTGATTAGATATTAGGGAGGTAGAGGAGAAAAGAGGAAGAAGAAGAAGATCCGGGAAGAGAAGGGGAAAGAAAGAGAGAGCAGATCTGAAAATAAAGAAAAGATCTGGAGAGAGAGAGGGGGTATGGAAGAGGAAGACGAAATCCGGGAAGAGGGGGGGAGGGTATGGACATAAAAAAACATTTAAGCAATCAAAAATAATTAATATTTTGATAAAATAACATTGTTGGGGGAGGAGGTAGGAAAACAGGAAAGAGTTTTTTTTAGAGGGGGGGAGGAGGGATTAAATTAATTAGATATGATTTGGAGAGAGAGGAGAGTGAGGAGGAGAGAGAGAGAGTGGCTGGGAGAAGAGGAAGAAAAAGATCCAGGGAAGAGAGCAGGGGAAGGGAAAGAGAGAAAAGATCTGGGGAGAAAATGAAGAGCAAGGAAGAGGGAGGGAGAGAAAATGGGAAGAGAGAGAGAGAGCAGTTTGAAATATAGGAAGACATAAGGCAGACTATGGATGGGATGAAGATAGAGAAAAAGGTCAGAAGGTCAGTGAGGGTCATCAAAGGTCAAGGCAAACAGGCTGGCATTATTATGGCAGGAACTTTATTTGCTTTACATCAACTCGATTTGAGTCATTTAAAGCGGAAACTATACATTTTTGCAAAAGATTGCATAAGATTCAGTTGAAAGCAAGTTACTATTTTACCCTTGAAGGGAGTAGGGGTTAATACCTTTCGCAATAGTATTAGTGCATAGTTAGACATAGTAGATATGACAGAATTTTGATGTGGCATAGCTGATTCAATAGTCCATAATGGCGTCCATTAATCGCAGCCCTCTCTCAAGATATGGAGGCATAATTGATGGAAATAAAGAAAAACTGGAGGAATAATAGATGGAGGTAAAATAGATGGAGGTATAATAGATGGAATCGCTCATTTTTTTTTTAAAATCAAATCGATTGATTGCCTGCTCTAGTTGGGGACCTATTGCGGTGCATCGAAAGCTTAACATGCTTTCCTGCAGTGACTTAATCCACAATATGTTATAGTCTTCATTGCACTGTAGAGAATCTATTGTTAATTCTATAAAATTATTTTTATATATACTGGCTTGAATTCAAGTTTAAAATACAAAACTCAAGTATCATGCTTCAATTGTGCTCTAAACAGAAACATTCAGTTCGAACGCGATCCTGTCGTATAAAAGAACCTACTGTTGATTTTATGAAATTATTTTTACATAATCGCTTGAATCAAATTTAAACATACAAACTTCAAATATCATGGTTCACTTGTGCTTTAAAAAGGAAGCATTCATTTCGAACGTGCCCCTGTCATATAAAAGAATGCACAGTCGATTTTATAAGGTGGGCCTTTCTGCTTGTGTGGTGATAAAACTTCTCACGTGCACTTGTGATGTTAGGTTGTATAAAAGTGTTAACTTTGGTCAAATTCGGACTGTACTTTCTTTAATCGGATTTTTTTTGAATTATCGATTTTCATTACTCATCAGTCGTATTTCAATATAATACCTATGTAAGAACATCCACAGACAGATCAATAAAATAATCGGCCTAGCTGTTTCTGAGTTTATAGGGAACAAACTCTCTCTCACACACTCACACACACTTGCATAAACACACACACACACACTCACTCGCATAAACAGACACATACACTCACGCACATACTTGTATAAACACACACACTCACACATACACTACTCGCATAAACACACACATACACTCACAAAAACACACACATGCACACACTCGCATAAACACACACACACTCGCATAAACAAACACATACACTCACGCACATACTCGCATAAACACACACACACTCACCCACACACTCGCATAGACACACACGTACACTCACAAACACACACTCACATATACACACACACATACACTCACACACACTCGCATAAACACATACTCACACACACACACATTCGCATAAACAAACACACAAACAAACAAACACAAAAACAAACATACTAACACAGCTCCTTTTATACAATAGTAGAGAAATAGATATTTAGCATTTATTGATGGAACATGAAATGAACTTGGCCTTCGGGCCAGGATCAAAGTGTAGTATCCTTCATGACGCAGTTTTTTTTTATTTTTGTTACTGACCAGAGTGTCCCCCTTTTTTGGGGAGCTGGTTTCCCTCCACACTAAAAACCGACCTTATGTCTAACTCTGCCCTCGAGGGGAGGCAATGAAAAAAAAAAAAACGAGATTGAGGAAAGTTTTTAAATTTCATTTTTGGCTAGGAGTAAACTCACCATCGTAAAATTGTTGTCTTTTCTGTAAATTGGGGATCATCTAAGTCCATTAAAGCCATAGAATGACTGCGGTATTTTGGCGAGAGTGTCTGGTGTTGGATGAGTCTAAAAAGTAGAGGCAAAGTTGCATGTTCACCGACCTCCAATTTTTTACCCCCGCCTCCCGATTCGGATTTCATGTCTAAGCAGAAAGGAAAAATTTCGACCTGTTATATTTTATTGCGTAAATCATTGTAAAGTTTTTGTTTATGTTAAATAAATTGGTCAGGAGCAAAGTGTAGTAACTGTTCTATTACTGCACTTTATTTTTCTGTCCTTGGTCAGTGAAAGAGAAATTTGTCTAGATGGAGGCAATTTAAATTTTTGCTCTAAGCCAGTGTTGCATTTTGGGCAATTGTTTTTATTTCGCCCTCTATGTTAAAAACTGACCTCGTAACTTAACTCTGCTCTCGTGGGGAGGCAAGTAAATAAGAAGAGTGTCTTCTCAACGGGGTCTGCAAATGCATTTGAGAGCGATAAGAGACGCATAAATACTTCAACTAGTATCTCATTTCACCTTGAGAAAGAGAGAGAGAGAGAGACACACAGAAAAGGAGTAGGAGAAGTAAAACAAAAAAAAGGAACCACAAATAAGGAATCATACCAGCGACCCCCTTTTACATAGTGCTATAAAATGATGGATTTGCACTCCTCCGCTCTGAATATTGTCGACCCTCGAGTTTGGACAATGGGTGTGTTTTGCCCTGAAGCTTGCGAACCTTACGCCCCTCCTGCAAAAAGGCACGTGATTCTAACATAAATGGCGGCCTACAAGTCAGGGAGGAGGTAGACGATGAGGAGGCAGTGGCAGCAGTGGATGTTGGGACATGGTGGGAAGTAGGGGGAGAGGAGGAGGCGGACGTGGATGTCACAGATGTTGAAGTTGTCGTCGACACAGAGTGCAGACAGGGAGCTGGTCCGGTCGACCCCCCAGTCTTACACTGCGTGTTTTGCGACCACCACTGGATATTTTGAACGTTTGAGGCCTGCGTATTTACAGAACCTGTCTGGGTCACGCACTTTGTGCTAGCAGTTGCAAAATTGCCACCGGGAGTAGCTGTAGAAGAGGAAGTGGCAGTAGTGATGGATGCGGTAGTCACGGCAACAGAAGCCAATGCCGTCGTGGTGGTGGTGGTAGGAGTAATGGAAGAGGTGGTTGAGAAAGGCGTGGCTGTTGAAAGATGGGTGAGTTTGTGAGATGTCGACGTCAAAGTCGTCGACGTAAGCGGCTTCGATACGCCAACGCTGGAAGAACTTTCTGCTGCCGATGAAGAAGGGCAGTCCGTAGCACCAAATGTGTTTGGAAGTACTTGAGAAGCGGAACAGTGAAGACCAGATTTCTGTTCCGATGGGGCAATTTTCTTCGGAGAGGTATGAAACGGTGTACCTAACATACTCTGACCCACAACCTCAGACATCTTAGTTTGAAGCCCCCCGCCGTCACCTGAAGAGATGGCTGGTGTTGGGCTATCGCCGCGTTGTGTTGTGGCAGTACCGGTTTCTAATTCTTTGACCAGATTTGGGTCAAATTTACCGACAAGGTGGCGAACGGTTTTCCCGTCTCCAAGCGGTAAGTCAACCCCTTCCGGTGGAACAGCCAACATCGATTCATCCATACTTTTAGCTTTTAGAATTCGGACTCTTTCAGGGTCAACATGCGTCACGGTACTTTTGTCGCTTGGGTGAACGTTCTTTGATCCGGAGTCCTTACTGCCGGCAACTGCATGGCACTCGGATTGTCTCTCGATGAAATGGCAAGACAATGGCGAATCACGGGCATTGGACATGGCAGCCCCTTCAAACAGGTGCGACTTGGATGCAGAGAGATCTTTGATGATGTTGGGCGGTGGTTCCTTAGACCTCTGTTCGATGTGCTTCGTCATCTTTGTCACACATCCGGACAAGATGGATGGCTCTTCTGAGGACGACAGCACATTTGCATTGACAGCAGACGCTTGTTCTTTACTAGGTAGGGTAACCGGGGTTGTCTTTGAATGGCACGGATCATGATCCTGGTCCAGATCTGTCTGTGATTTATCGTCAGATCCCTGAAACTCCTGTTTTCTTAAAGCTTTCGGCGTAAGCTGCGCAGTTGTGGTGGTGTTAACGGCGTCGACACCTGCTGGCGTGCTAGCTGTATTTTTCGGATTGACACAGGTTGATGTGGTTTTGCTAGCAGTTGTGCTGGGAATGTTGGCAGTGGATGCGGCAGTGGTAGTTGTTGGAGGTGTAGATGAGGGTGGCATAACTTTCGAGGAAGTTGCCTGAACCCCCAAGGCAGTAGTCAGGGTGGTTTGGTTCGGGCTTTCTGACAGGCCAGCCAGATCTTCCGTTTCTTTGTCGAAGGACTCTTTTGCCAAGCATTCATAATCTGTAAAAGATGAAAGAAAATTAATTCAATAAAAATGCTGTTCTCAAATATAACAGTCACTGGGCCAGGATTTTATTTTGGAAATGATATGAAAGTAGGTATCACAAACCAGCCTAGAGTTTAGCATGCAAAAATGGGTAAATAAGTGAAAGTTCTTTTAATTTCAACTTGTAATAACTCATTTTTTTTTAAGGGTATTTTATAAAATTTGGACGTAAACAAAATTTAACCTTTTCTCTTCATGTAACGTAGTCGTCACACGCGTTTTCAGGAGAAAGCATATCCCTTTATAAAAATTGTTATAAAATATTTACTTTATAATGTTAGATATAGAGACGTGCCAATGTACATTTGAAATCCGAGTTGTGCACCCACGCACATTCCAGATGGAATTGATCTACATTTTTGTGTTTCATAAAAATGACTGGAATTGTAATCCATCTATATATATCTATAAAAGTGAACGTGTCTGTGTGCGTGTCTGTGTACATTTCCCTATGAAATAACTCTGTCAATTTTTAGTCTACAGACTCGAAATTTGATTTACAGGGTACTGAGCTTTGGGAAAATTGATGTGATCGGTTTTTGGCCAGAAATTTGGCGATTAAGAGGTCAAAGTTCAACGATTTGACCTTTGAGAACTCTACCAAACTCCTCCGACAATTTTGGGTCTACACACTTAAAATTTTAGATATAGGTTTCTTGGACATGGATCTAACTTAATAACTTGATTTGAGCACAAAACAATAAATTTTAAGGGGTAATAATAGGGGTCAAAGTTAAAAAAATTTGACCGCTTTTTTTTTTTGTTCAACATACACTTCCAAACACATGGGCAACACTGGGCTGAAATGCTAGTCATCACAAAAACAAAGAACTGTTTACATTCGAAAGTCAGAAGTTATGAATTGCACAATGCAAAATAAAAAAGAAGAATGTGGTATTTTGATGTTTATAATTCCAGGAATGTCGATTTATCACTATATAAGGGGAAAATAAACGATAGAAAATAGTAGAGAGCAGACTGACAGCAGTGAGCATGATTGACATTTTGACATCTCTCCGTCAGCGAGCCACACACCAACCAACCCCACATAATTAGCATCTCTCATGCTCTCTGTCTCTCCCTCTATTTGTCAATAAACAAAAAGCTTAATCGTAAATAAAACTTATACTTTGAAATTCATCTATACTGATTTTAAGAATAGTGACAAAAAATTTTCAATGTGTATATATTATATACATTACATATACATTCAATAACACACATAATAAAATAATAATTAATAATATATGTATTACAATACTTAATAAATAATTAATTATTAATTTTATAATAATATTGAAAAAAAATTGTTAATTATTTCATGCAGAAACGTTGTTTTGCTTGAAGGGGAAGCCAGATAAAAAAACCCTTGCTTTTGACGCAGTTTGCAAGCCGCACACGCGCAAACCATCATCATGATCTTCTGCTTTAAAAAGCTAAATTTGTGGCGTTATAGCATCCGTATCCTCCTGGTCATATCGATAATGCACTCGTAACGTAAGTTATGCGATTTTACGCCCAGCATGCATCAATTTATTTTCTTCTGCTTACAAAATTTTGCTTTCTGTTTTGCTTCTGGCTGATGGCACCCAAGTCCCGTTTTATTTTCTCTTTTAATGACCGCAATGTCACAAATCAAAAAAAAATAAATTTATTTATGACCGGGCAACGCCGGGGCATCCTTGCAGCATTTCTATTTTGCTTTTGGTTTCACTTCTGCCTGATGAGTTTTTTCTTTAAACTGAATTTTACCACCGAGCAATGCCAGGTGCCCCTCCCACTCGTTAATCCAGAATATAAATCTCACCAGCGTGCCAGAGGTTTACTTGGCCAAAAATGTGGTGAGACGACAACAACTACGGATGGCAGTGATGGCTGAGAATGCAGTTAGGAGATTCAAAGTTCCTATCCGTCGCGGTTACCACCTGACGAAGGCCAGAGGAATAGTTGGCCGAAACGTTGTGAATAAACAAACCAATAAAAGATGAAAAACAACAACTAATAAAGATGAGAATAATAGTCCGAAATAAAATAAATTAATATATATGATGCTCATCTCAAAAATGAATTCCAATTAAGGAATAATATATATCTCACCAGCCTGTTTAAATGTATGTATGTATGTTTGTATGTCTGCCTAAAATTTTCGACAGAGGCGACAGATTTTCACGAGATCAGTATCGTTTCGAAGCTCGACCCTTCGGACAACAAATATCAAACAATTAGCTAAAAACATTCATTCCTTCAGCCTCAACTGGGCACTTTTCTACAGAGAGGGGGTCAGTTTTTTTCATTTACTAAAATACACACACACCTCCAAACACCCGGGCAATGCCGGGTACCCCCCCTAGTAATAAATAAATTATAAATAATGATAATAATAATGAAAATGTCAACCCACTTTTCATTGTTCTGCGAACACTACCTCCTGTAATCTCAACTTGTTCAGCACCGTAACGGTAGACCATGATATCCTTAACGTGGCTCTTCTCAGTATAAGACGACAACAGGTGGTCCTCCACACCAGCAGCAGCAGCAGCAGCAGGGTACAAAGGGTGGAGCATTTCCGAGTTGGGCCCCTCGTCGGGAAACAAATCGCCGCAATCCAACGACCCTGACTGCTGATAAAAAAGAAGCTCGGATGAACCAAAATTTCCTGGTGACAAAATCGGGGTGCAAGTCTTCCGTCGTTTCGTCCGTTCTAACCGTGAGCGGTC
Source organism: Euprymna scolopes (assembly GCF_053919585.1). NCBI lineage: Eukaryota > Metazoa > Mollusca > Cephalopoda > Sepiida > Sepiolidae > Euprymna > Euprymna scolopes. The sequence goes on along the minus strand of NC_136527.1, from coordinate 93,481,029 downwards.
ACTTTCTGATCCCAAGCTCGATGACCTTTGGATAGGGTTCTTTTTTGTTTCTTCATGAAAGAGACCCACAGCAGTCAGTTCATGGCAACTTGACCTACAGGAAAGAAAAAAATAAAAATAAAAGACACAAAACTCAAAGGTAAGCAAGAAATGGCAAAAACACTAGAGGATGACCTCCAATCTGTAGTGGAATGGGGGACAAAAATGGTTGGTCACATTCAATGCTGCCAAGACTAAACTTGTTTCTTTCAATAACTACAAGAAACCTTCTCTATCACCAATAGCAATAGCCAAAGACTCTTTATCCGAAGGTACATCTTTTAAACTCCTCGGCCTAACGTTCACATGAAAAATGAGTTGGACCAATTACATTGAGAGCATTGCCAGGACTGCCGCGAAAAAGGTAGGTTCGCACATTCCAGATGGAATTGATCAACATTTTTGTGTTTCATAAAAATGACTGGAATTGTAATCCATCTATATATATCTATAAAAGTGAACGTGTCTGTGTGCGTGTCTGTGTGCGTGTCTGTGTACATTCCCCTTCATTACCGTTCAGTTTGTTCAGGTATGCTGAAAACGAATATCGCAAGGAAAATTAGCAGAGACAAATAGTTTTGGAGCTAGTTTTATTAATGCGTGTAATGCATGTATTGCAAAATGTAAACCAATGGCGACCATGTTTGAACAGGCGGCATATGAAAGGGGCAAAACCTCAGTTTTTTCAGGTATGCTGAAAACGAATATCGCAAGGAAAATTAGCAGAGACAAATAGTTTTGGAGCTAGTTTTATTAATGCGTGTATTGCGAAATGTAAACTAATGGCGACCATGTTTGAACAGGCGGCATATGAAAGGGGCAAAACCTCAGTTTGTTCAGGTATGCTGAAAACGAATATCGCAAGGAAAATTAGCGCAGACAGACAAATAGTTTTCGAAATATTAATGCGTGTATTTTGAAATGTAAATCACTGGCGACCATGTTTGAGCAGGCGGCATATGAAAGGGGCCAACCCTCAGTTTGTTCAGGTAAGCTGAAAACGAATATCGCAAGGAAAATTAGCAGGGACAAATAGTTTTGGAGCTAGTTTTATTAATGCGTGTATTTTGAAATGTAAACCACTGGCGACCATGTTGAACGGGCGGCGTATGAAAGGGGCCAACCCTCAGTTTGTTTAGGTATGCTGAAAACGAATATCGCAAGGAAAATTAGCACAGACAAATAGTTTTCGAGACAGTTTTATTAATGCATGTATTTTGAAATGAAAAGGGAAAACTAGCAAATCAAAGTATTGACATATTTTTTATTTTACAAAGGAATCACTACTTATGAAGGCCCAGAGACCACTCGAGGGTTTAAAGAGTGTACAGTAGTCAATGGGACAATATCACAGTAATCGTTAGAAGTGTAAATTTGGTCAATTGGATTACTTAAGAGGAACGGCTCATCAAGAACTTGTTTGCATTGGAATTGAAGACGACGAAATAAAAATATTAAGTTGAAAGAACTAGCGAAAAATATCATTTTAACGATGCCTTTCAAATCGTAAACTGAGTGTTTACATTTTTTTCCATTTTTCGAAGACAATAAAAAGTTTTTAAAAAAAAAACCAAACCTTAAGAATCCTAAAAAGATCTCCCGGGAGCATTTTTGCAACATGAAAAATATACAAACCAAAATAAAGAGAGGAGGCCACCCTACTCAAAAATATGGTTTATTACATCGCCTAAAAAAAAAAGAAGAATCGGGGGCTCCAATAATACGATAATTTGGTGGGGAAGTAAATTGTTTTCTTTTTTCTAACTTGGTTTTAAAAAGTTTTTATTGCTAACATTTATTTTCATAAACTCTAACCATTCCTCACAACCCTAATCCGGCCGGTCGGGGAATAAGTTTTTATTTTTTTAAATTTTGTTTAAACCGACAACACACATACGCACGCACGAACACACATGCACACACGCACGCACGCACGCACGCACACATAAGCATAACGCTTGTCAGCAAGCTAAAGAAGAGAGAAAGTGGGGGAAGGAGATCGTGTTCTCTGCACTGCACGTGCCGGGGTCAAACAGAAGTTAAATGAAATCGATTACAAATGGCTCCACAAAGTTGTGTCTGAACTTTTTATTCTATGAAACTTAAGAGTAATAAAACGAAATAATCGTGACCCGTGGAAATTCCACGGCGAATATTTCGCATTCAATAGAACAAAACTAAAAAGTAGTGAACAAATAAATATATAAGAAAATGAATGTTACCAAAGGCAAGATAAGTTACTCTTCTACCTACATAGATCAAGTTTTTATTGTTTTAACTCATTTTAAAACGTTCATTTAACGCAAACAAAAGTAGCGCACAGTTTTAAGTTAGAACAATAAATAAGTGTCTGACATTTTACAGACATCTTGTGAGACTCGATAATCGCTCCAAACTCGAAAATTAAGCAAAATACTGGTAGCAACATATCCAATAAATGTCAGCAAACGTTCGAACATGTTTTCTTTTTCACATTAGCGAAACTCTTATCAGAGCAAAAGCGAAAATGAAAAGCAAACACAAATGAAGAAGTCGGTTTTTATCGTTGAGCATAAAAAAAAGAGTATCTAATCTAATAAACCCCGTGCTATAGGTCAATCTCCAAAGTCTGTCCCATCGCCTCAGTGTTGTATCCCTGTTTACAAGTACTTTAATCGGATGTGCTCTGATGAACCCATAGCACTTATACCAGTGCCCGGAAAACTTGTCCCGGGAAAACTCGTCTCCGGAAAAACCGTACCCGGAAAACTCGTACCGTTCAGTTTGTTCAGGTATGCTGAAAACGAATATCGTAAGGAAAATTAGCAGAGACAAATAGTTTTGGAGCTAGTTTTATTAGTTCGTGTATTTTAAAATGTAAATCCCTGGCGACCATGTTTGAACAGGCGGCATATGAAAGGGGCCAACCCTCAGTTTGTTCAGGTATGCTGAAAACGAATATCGCAAGGAAAATTAGCAGAGAGAAATAGTTTTTGTGCTAGTTTTATTAATGCGTGTATTTTGAAATGTAAATCACTGGCGACCATGTTTAAACAGGCGGCATATGAAAGGGGCCAACCCTCAGTTTGTTCAGGTATGCTGAAAACGAATATCGCGAGGAAAGTTAGCACAGACAAATAGTTTTCAAGACAGTTTTATTAATGCGTGCCTTTTGAAATGAAAAGGAAAACTAGCACATCAAAGTATTGAAATATTTTTTGTTTTACAAAGGAATCACTACTTATCAAGGCCCAGAGACCACTCGAGGGTTTAAAGAGTGTGCAGTAGTCAATGGGACAATATCATAGTAATCGTTAGAAGTATAAATTTTTTAAATTGGATTACTTAAGAGGAACGGCTTATCAAGAACTTGTTTACATTGGACTTGAAGACGACGAAATAAAAATATAAAATTTAAAGAACTCGCTAAAAATATTTTAACGATGCCTTTCAACTCGTAAACTGCTTGTTTACATTTGTGTACATTTTTCGAAGATAATAAAAAGTGTAAAAAAAAGTAAACGTTTAGAATCCTAAAAAAATCTCCCGGAAGAATTTTTGCAACATGAAAAATATACACACCAAAATAAAGAGAGGAGGCAACCCTACTCAAAAATATGGTTTATTACATCGCTTAAAAAAAAGAAGAATCGGGGCCTCCAATAATACGATAATTTGGTGGGGAAGTAAATTGTGTTCTTTTTTCTAACTTGGTTTTAAAAAGTTTTTATTGCTAACATTTATTTTCATAAACTCTAACCACACCTCACAACCCTAATCCGGCCGGTCGGGAAAAAGTTTTTATTTTTTTAAAATTTGTTGAAACCGACGAAATGAATTTTAATGTAAACTTCGTTTGACGTTGGCACGTCGCACGCACGCACGCACAGACACATACACACACATACACACGCACACATAAGCATTCGCTTGTCACCAAGCTAAAGAAGAGAGAAAGTGGGGGAAGGAGAGAAAGGGTCGTGTTCTCTGCACTGCACGTGCCGGGGTCAAACGTAAGTTTAAAAAAATGGCTCGACAAAGTTGTGTCTGAACTTTTTATTCTATGAAACTTAAGATTAATAAAACGAAATAATCGTGACCCGTGGAAATTCCACGGCGAATATTTCGCATTCAATAAGAACAAAACGAAAAAGTAGTGAACAAATAAATATATAAGAAAATGTTGTTTTAACTTATTTTAAAACGTTTATTTAACACAAACAAAAGTAGCGCACAGTTTTAAGTTAGAACAATAAAGAAGTGTCTGATATTTTACAGTCATCTTGTGAGACTCGACAATCGCTCCAAACTCGAAAATTAAGCAAAATACTGGTAGCAACACATCCAATAAATGTCAGCAAACGTTCGAACATGTTTTCTTTTTCACATTAGCGAAACTCTTATTAGAGCAAAAGTTAAAATGAGAAGCAAACACAAATGAAGAAGTCGGTTTTTATCGTTGAGCACAAAAACAAAAACAAAAAGAGTATCTAATCTAATAGGCCTCGTGCTATAGGCCAATCTCTAAAGTCTGTCCCATCGCCTCAGTGTTGCATCCCTGTTTACAAGTACTTTAATGAGATGTGCTCTGATGAATCCATAGCACTTATACCAGTGCCCGGAAAACTTGTCCCGGGAAAACTCGTCTCCGGAAAAACCGTACCCGGAAAACTCGTACTGTTCAGTTTGTTCAGGTATGCTGAAAACGAATATCGCAAGGTAAATTAGCAGAGACAAATAGTTTTGGAGCTAGTTTTATTAATGCGTGTATTGTGAAATGTAAATCACTGGCGACCATGTTTGAACAGGCGGCATATGAAATGGGCCAACCCTCAGTTTGTTGAGGTATGCTGAAAACGAATATCGCAAGGAAAATTAGCACAAACAGACAGACTACAAGTTTTGGAACTAGTTTTATTAATGCGTGTATTTTGAAATGTAAATAACTGGCGACCATGTTTTAACAGGCGGCATATGAAAGGGGCCAACCCTCAGTTTGTTCAGGTATGCTGAAAACGAATATCGCAAGGAAAATTAACAGAGAAAGACAGACTACTAGTTTTTGAGCTAGTTTTATTATTACGTGTATTTTTAAATATAAATCACTGGCGAGCATGTTTGAACAGGCGGCATATGAAAGAGGCCAACCCTTAGTTTTTTCAGGTATGCTGAAAACGAATATCGCAAGGAAAATTAGCAGAGAGAAATAGTTTTTGTGCTAGTTTTATTAATGCGTGTATTTTGAAATGTAAATCACTGGCGACCATGTTTGAACAGGCGGCATATGAAAGGGGCCAAGCCTCTGTTTGTTTAGGTATGCTGAAAACGAATATCGCAAAGAAAATTAGCAGAGAAAGACAAATAGTTTTCGAGATATTATTGTTTGTATTTTTAAATATAAATGCATAAACACACACATACACACACACTTTCATAAACAAACACACTCGCATAAACATACACATACACAGACACACACGTACACACAAATACACACCAACACAAATCAACTTTCCGTTAAAAACTGTCATGAGCTGGGGAGGGGTGGGTGGAGAATTTGAAAGTTAACGAAATGGATTTCATTTCAACTTCGTTTGCCAATTCCCCTTCCCTTCGCCCACTCCCCCCCCCCCCACCTGCCCCTCTCTCTCTCTCTCTCTCGCGCGCGCGCTCTCGCGCGCTTCTCCGTGTCCTTATATATAGACAGACAGAGAGGGAAAAGGGGGGGAGAGACCGAAAGAGACAGAGAATGTGTCTACGCTCTCGTCCACCAACGACGCACACACCCACATACACACACACACTTGCATTAACACACACATACACAGACGCACACACGTCTACATTCACTCTTCAAACTTGTGGGAACATGCCAACCGGATGCTAACGTCTCCAGCATAGAGACAAAATAAAAAAAATCTTCGTTTGCACATGGCTCCACGCATCGCTTCCGTTTGGAAAAAGAAAAATAAGAAACCATAAAAAGAATTATGAACCAATGGCAGAGCTCCCCGCCGAAAATAAAGGCCTGAAATATGACAGCCGCTGGGAGCCGGTTTACGACTATAAAAGGAGGGGACCAGAAAGAAGACGAACAGAAGAAAAGAGATTCGCCCAGCTGTGTCAGTGAACGCACGGACATTCTTCCACCCGACCTCGCTCTCCAGTTAAAAGCCTGATACATATCACCGAAGTAGCACGACTGGCCGCCACTTACCACCCCCGTCGTCTGAAAAGATAACCGCCGCCCTGCCGCTGCTTTATTTTTGCCTATTTCTCTGATGTCAAACAAATTTAAGGTATTTATATTTTCCTCATTTCAAAGTAGACAAGTAGACGACGCATTTATTTAAGGTGTGTAAACTGCACGAGTGTTCAAATGAACGTTGTTACTATGCGCACAGTTCATAAACAAGTCGAATTTCTTTTCAAATTTCGACACTTGTGTAGTTTACACGATTTTCACGTTTAACGTCTTTTTATATTTAATTTTATATTTTATTATACAAAATACTGTTAGAAACCCAGCCAATAAAAATTACCGTGACAATTGTGCAGTTTATAAACCGTGGTGTTCTTGGATAAAATATTTTAAATTTAAATCTAAATTAACGTCTTTTAATTTAATTTGTTAGATGAAAGTATATATATAATATTATTTAAGGGCGGTCGATAAACTGTATAATTACCGTGAGAATGGTGCAGTTTATAAACCGTGGTGTTCTTGGATAAAATATTTTTAATTTAAATCTAAATTAACGTCTTTTAATTTAATTTGTTAGATGAAAGTATATATATAATATTATTTAAGGGCGTTCGATAAACTTTAGAATTACCGTGACAATTGTGCAGTTTATAAACCGTGCTGTTCTTGGATAAAATATTTTTAATTTAAATCTAAATTAACGTCTTTTAATTTAATTTGTTAGATGAAAGTATATATATATAATATTATTTAAGGGCGGTCAATAAACTTTAGAATTACCGTGACAATTGTGCAGTTTATAAACCGTGCTGTTCTTGGATAAACTATTTTTAATTTAAATCTAAATTAACGTCTTTTAATTTAATTTGTTAGATGAAAGTATATATATAATATTATTTAAGGGCGGTCGATAAACTGTATAATTACCGTGAGAATGGTGCAGTTTATAAACCGTGGTGTTCTTGGATAAACTATTTTTAATTTAAATCTAAATTAACGTCTTTTAATTTAATTTGTTAGATGAAAGTATATATATAATATTATTTAAGGGCGTTCGATAAACTTTAGAATTACCGTGACAATTGTGCAGTTTATAAACCGTGCTGTTCTTGGATAAAATATTTTTAATTTAAATCTAAATTAACGTCTTTTAATTTAATTTGTTAGATGAAAGTATATATATAATATTATTTAAGGGCGGTCAATAAACTTTAGAATTACCGTGACAATTGTGCAGTTTATAAACCGTGGTGTTCTTGGATAAACTATTTTTAATTTAAATCTAAATTAACGTCTTTTAATTTAATTTGTTAGATGAAAGTATATATATAATATTATTTAAGGGCGTTCGATAAACTGTAGAATTACCGTGACAATTGTGCAGTTTATAGACCGTGCTTTCCTTGTATAAAATTCTGGATGTGTATTTTCCCCCCTAAAGTCCAACCCTATCCTCACCGTGGTAGGGGGGTGTAACGTTGTAGTTTAACAGCTACACGGCTAAATGGGCTCTGGCAAAAAAAAAAAAAATCCAGAAAATGTCGGCATGAGTTTGTTGCGTCCGTCATCTGGTCGTCTTTTTATACGCTTGCATGTGGCGAGCAAAAAGGCGTGAAGGGGGCAGGCTGAAAGGAGAACAATACCCGAAAGATGTAAACCGAACGAAAGAGAAAAATGGGCCTCCCTCCAAGGCCCTGTGTTCTCCCCAGCCTGCTCCCAGTTTCCCCGACTTTGCATGCAACTGGTTTTGAGCTTTTGGAAAGCTCTTTTCTCAGTGTCGGGGTGTTGACTCCACTTCCAAGTTAACAAATAGCTGCAAGTCTGGGTACGGTCCGATTGGTTCCGAAGCTCTTCCGCTGTGAGGTGCGCTTTCGAATCTCCCGAAGGGGGCTACCCTCTAAGCAGGCGACACGTGCTCGTGTTACTATGTAATGCATGCTTGCCTCGACTCGACTAAGGACGACTAGAGTTCGACTAGATTGTGTGCTCACAAGCCGCTTTAAGGCCGCTTTTATTATTCCTACTGTCTACGAACTCCGAAACGGTATGGTAGTGCAATTATATATGACCGTCCTCCAATACGAAATAGTAGTGCAATTATATACGACGGTCCTCCGATATGATAGTAGGAATGCCAGTTTTGTGAGCGATCATCGCCGTCTTATGAACACAAACTAGTGGTATCTTTACGAATCCTGTTGGGTAGAGAGAACACCCCTGTTTTCTGCTCCGCCTGTTATTCTGAGTAGAAACCGCTTTTTAGGAGATGTTCGCAGCAAAGCTTGTTTTTAATAGTGCCCCTCCTTTCGGGAGTTCATCACCTCGCTGCCCAGACTAGAGCTTTCCCCGGTGGAACCTCTTTTTTTTTCTTATTTTTATTTTATTTTCCAGTTTAATGGCGAACGAACAGTCACCAGCAATTGGTCTGCACCGACAGGAAGATGAGTATAGTATCACCCTTTCTTCTTTCTGTTTCGATTTCAGTCTTTGTGATTTGAAAATTTAATTTAACTGTTTCCATTGTTCCAGCTTTCACAGAGCAGTAGATTATCAACACTATAAATATCATCTCTTTTTTATAGATTGGAACAAGCAACAAAACCTAGCAGCATCACCGTTCCTGTCTGCCACATGTCTTGTGCAGTTTGAATCAAGTATTTCTTTCTTTGCGTTCAAGCACATCTGGGTACAATCAAACTGTGTATGATGTATGTCTATCTGTTTCTTCCAACATTAGCATCTCGAAGTGTTGGCAGCAATCATTGTCATAGAAGTAGAGTAAGTATTCTTTTTCTTTCCTTCTGTGTGTATATTTTTGTAATTTCAGGTACTCCTCTTGATCATGATGGAATTCTACTATCAGCTATTGTGAGAATTATGTGGATTGGAAAAAACAACTGAATCCAGCAGCATCAGCTATCCTAGCTGCCACATGTTTCCTGTAGTTACAGAAGTCCTCAAGTAAGTGTTTCTTTCTTTGTGTACATGCACATCTGGGTCCAATCAAATTCTAAACTATTAGCTTTATTTAAATGAATGCAGTTCTGCTTGTATTTCTTCTCATCAGCTAACTTATGCAACTGCAAAAAAGAAATAGTAGTACATGTGTGTTTGATCATAGCCAGAAAGTTAAATATATCATTTTAAAAAAATCCATTAGTTATGTTGTCTCTCTTTATTATATAAATCAAAAAAAATTGTTAATAATTAAAAGAAAAAAATCATCACAGTAAAAATTATATATATGTAACAAAGAACACAAACAAACATGAAATTGCCATGAGTTTCAGCAAGAAGCAGAAAAGAGAAAAAGTGGAGATAACACCTGGGAAGTAACAGGTAAGAATTTTCTTTATTTCTTTTATTTCTTGTCTCGAATAGCACATAGATTTTTTTCATGTATATATTAAAAAAGAAATAACCCAAGTCCAAAAATTGATGGAAAAACTAAGCATTAAAGTTCAATTAAGCATTAAAAAAATAACTTCTAATAATTATGTGATCTATATACAAATTGTCTCCCTTGAATATATATATATATACATATGTATGTATAAATATGTATAAATATATTTATTCAAGGGAGACAATTTATATATTGTCTCCCTTGAATATATCCCAGAGATGTCTCGTGATGCGGAGTTCGAATCGTTCGACTGGTATTAATCGTGACACCCTGCACTGAAGATTCCCTTAAATATATACTAGTATGGGTTCCTGGCGTAGCCCCGGTGTTTGGTGGTGTATGCTCACCCCCCCCACAACCAAAAAAAAAAAGCAAAAAAACGGTTAATTGTTTTTGATTTGCCCCCTATTATGAACCCTTAAAATTGTTTGTTTTGGGTTCAAATCAAGATATTAAGTTAGATCCATGTCCAAGAAAACTATATCTAAAATTTCAAGTGTTTAGACCCATAATTGTCGGAGGAGTTTTGTAGAGTTCTCAAAGGTCAAATCGTTGAACTTTGACACCTTAATCGACAAATTTCTGTCCAAATACCAATCGCATAGATTTTCCAAAATCTCAGTACCCTGTATATCAAATTTTGAGTCTGTAGACTAAAATTGACAGAGTTATTGCCTAGGGAAATGTACACACACACACAGACATTTTCACTTTTATAGATAGAAAGATATATAATGAGAGACAGAAAGATAACTATATACAATTATTAATGAATTAGTAGAGATAGTTGTTAAATTTTTGGGGATATGTATGGCAATTTAGATGACAAGACTTACTGCTAGAGTGCTCAATGCATTAGTAAAGGTTACTGTTTAGACTTAAAATATATATAGAGAAATTCAAATGGCAGGACTTATATGTAGATCGCTCAATACATCAGTAGAGCAAGGTAATAAGTTTAAAAAATGCATACGTCAATTTAGATAACCACACTGTTTTTGGTATTCATGTGTGAATATGACATAATGTAATATAAATTTTAATAATTTTATTCAAAATGTTATGATTCTCAATAAAAAATCTAAAATGTCAATATTGCTCTATGTATGATAAAGCATTGGCATATAATTTTCTTTCAATAATATAAACGTTTGATAATATCAGCTCTTTCTAGTGATGAGCACTTATTTAAAGTGTAATTATTAAGTAAAAATCTAAATAAATGTGTTTATTGCTCTGTCTTACTCATATAACTTTAGTTAAATCTTAATATTTATATCTCTTGTAATAAAATAAACGTTTTATAATATTAGCTCTGTCATGTGTTGAGCACTTACTTCAAGTGTAATTATTAAGCAAAAATCTAAATAAAATGTCTTCATTGCTCTATGTCTTATTAGGCACTCTTATATAACTCTAGTTAAATCTTAATGTTTATTAATCCTTTAATAAAATAAACGTTTTATAATATCAGCTCTGTCTAGTGTTGAGCGCTTATTTCAAGTGTAATTATTAAGTAAAAATCTAAATAAAATGTGTTCATTGCTCTATGTCTTATTGAGCACTCTTATATAACTCTAGTTAAATCTTAATATTTATATCTCTTGTAATAAAATAAACGTTTTATAATATCAGCTCTGTCTAGTGTTAAGCAGTTATTTAAAATGTAATTATTAAGTAAAAATCTAAATAAAATGTCTTAATTGCTCTATGTCTTATTGAGCACCCTTATATACCTCTGGTTAAATCTTAATGATTATTTATCCTGTAATTAATTAATCGTTTTATAATATCAGCTCTGTTTAGAGTTGAGCACTTATTTTATAGTGTATTTATTAAGTAAAAATCTAAATAAAATGTCTTTATTGCTCTGTCTCATTAAGCAGTCTTATATACCTCTGGTTAAATCTTAATGATTATTTATCCTGTAATTAATTAATCGTTTTATAATATCAGCTCTGTCTAGAGTTGAGCACTTATTTTAAAGTGTATTTATTAAGTAAAAATCTAAATAAAATGTCTTTATTGCTCTATGTCTCATTAAGCAGTCTTATATAACTCAAGCTAAATCTTTGTTTATTTATCCTTTAATAAAATAGACGTTTTATAATATCAGCTCTGTCTAGAGCTGAGCAGTTATTTTAAAGTGTATTTATTAAGTAAAAATCTAAATAAAATGTCTTTATTGCTCTGTCTCATTGAGCACTCTTATATAACTTTGGTTTAATCTTAATGTTTATATCTCTTGTAATAAAATAAACGTTTTATAGTATTAGCTGTGTCTAGAGTTGAGCACTTATTTTAAAGTGTATTTATTAAGTAAAAATCTAAATAAAATGTCTTTATTGCTCTATGTTTCATTAAGCAGTCTTATATACCTCTGGTTAAATCTTAATGTTTATTTATCCTGTAATTAATTAATCGTTTTATAATATCAGCTCTGTCTAGAGTTGAGCACTTATTTTAAAGTGTATTTATTAAGTAAAAATCTAAATAAAATGTCTTTATTGCTCTATGTCTCATTAAGCAGTCTTATATACCTCTGGTTAAATCTTAATGCTTATTTATCCTGTAATAAAATAGACGTTTTATAATATCAGCTCGGCCTAGTGTTGAGCACTTATTTAAAATGTAATTAATCAGTAAAAATGTAAATAAAATGGCTTTATTGCTCTATGTCTCATTGAGCACTCTTATATAACTTTGGTTTAATCTTAATGTTTATTTATCCTGTAATAAATAGACGTTTTATAATATCAGCTCCGTCTAGTATTGAGCACTTATTTAATATGTAATTATTAAGTAAAAATCTAAATAAAATGTCTTTATTGCTCTATGTCTCATTGAGCACTCTTATATAACTCTGGTTAAATGTTAATGCTTATTTATCCTGTAATAAATAGACGTTTTATAATATCAGCTCTGCCTAGTGTTGAGCACTTATTTAAAGTGTAATTATTAAGTAAAAATCTAAATAAAATGTTTTTATTGCTCTATGTCTTATTGAGCACTCTTATATAACTCTGGTTAAATCTTAATGTTTATTTAGCCTGTAATAAAATAAACGTTTTATAATATCAGCTCTGTCTTGAGCACATTTTTAAAATGTAATTATTAAGTAAAAATCTTAATAAATGTATTTATTGCTCTGTCTCATTGAGCACTCTTAATTAACTCTGATAAATCTTAATATTTATATCTCTTGTAATAAAATAAACGTTTTATAATATCAGCTCTGTCTAGTGTTGAGCACTTATTTAGAGTGTAATTATTAACTAAAAATCTAAATAAAATGTCTTTATTGCTCTATATCTCATTGAGCACTCTTATATAACTCTGGTTCAATATTAATGTGTATTTATCCTGTAATAAAATAAACGTTTTATAATATCAGCTCTGGCTAGTTTTGAGCACTATTTCAAGTGTAATTATTCAGTAAAAATCTAAATAAATTATATAATGCTCGGTCATAGATATTTGAATAAAAGTAACCTGTTATAATATCAGCTCTTTTTTCGAAGCTTTGTATTTAGTTTTGAAAACATTTGTCATTTATAGCAGAGAAATTTCCTTTAAGAGTGCTCAATGTATGAGTTAATTTTTGGAGTTATTTGAAAAATACAAATTTCTGTTATGCGATCCAAAATTTTCTTTGAGACTGCAAAATAGATAAGTACAGCTCTGTAGTGAGTTTTAAAATTGTGTATTGCGAGTATGCTGGAAAAGTAATTACCAGAGTGCTTAATACTGTGGTAGAGTTCTGTGGAAAGATTTGAAAGAATTTTTCTCATTTGTGCTAGACAAATTTACTTTGAGTAAAGCTCTTTCGTACGTTTAAACAATATATATATATATATATATATATATATATATATATACATACATACATACATATATATATGCCAATGATGCTTGCATGTGCTCCATAGTTTAATATAGCTGTGTAGTAAATTTAACAATTGTGTTGTTTAATTATGCAAGACGATTTTACTTTAAGAGTGCTCAATGCATTTATAGAGCTTTGTAGTAAGATTTGGAAACATTTTGGCAATTATTTTAGACAAATCTACTTCCAGAGTGCTTAATATATTAGTAGAGCTAAATAAAACATTTGAGAAACAGATATGGCATTTCAACTGCATAAATTTATTTTTACAGAGTTCAATACATTAGTAGAGCTAAATATAGACTTTCAAAAAATATGTATGGCAATTCAGCTACACGAATATACTTTGAGAGTGCTCAATACATTAGTAGACGAAAGCATAAAATTCAGAAAACATGAAGAACTCTGCAGTATGTTTTAAAAACCTAAATGTCAATACGTAAGTATAGATATACTGTAAGTTTTTAATATATATATATATATATATATATATATATATGACAAGTATTTGAAACAAGCTTCCTATTTGAGTGCCTAATATATTTGATAGCTCTATGGTAACTTTAAAAAACATATTTCCAAATTATGTTAGACAAATTGTCTTTGGGAGTGCTCATTTTTAAGTAGAGCTCTGTAGAAAATTTTTGAGACATGTTCAGCAATTTAAGTTCATATCAGTTAATAAATAGAGCTATATAGTGAGTTTTGCAAGCTTATATGTCACTTATCCTAAACAAGTTAACTCTTGTAGCTGTGCAATACATAAGTAGAGTTCTGCATTAGTTTTGGGGGTATGGTTCTCACTTTATTAGGGCAATAACTTGGACACATTATACTCTGGACAAATCCATTGAGGACAACCAAAGGTACCCTGTTTTTTTTCCACTCTGTTGAATAAGACTCATCCGTCTTGGTTCACTCTTGGGACATTAAAACAAAAAAGGTGAAGAATTAAAAAAAAAAACGAATGCAAAAATGTAAATGTCTTTGCAAGTCATTCATTTTCATAACACAAAAATATCTGTAAGAAATTGATAAAAGAATGCACAAACAATAAAATACAACTTTGCTGTCTTGGAATCTAAAATCAGTAGAAACTTCCCCTACTGAAATTCCCGCACACCTCAAAAAAAAAAAAAAAGAATCCTTCCTAATGCAATACTTTTCAAGCAATTACAGTGTCAGACTTGGTACTGCAATGACTCTGTAAACTGAAAAAATATGTATAAAAAAAATTGTTAAGCAAAATTGATTCATGTTAACACCTCTCCCAACACCACAGATTAACTACAAAAATACTTGATAAAGCAAAACCCAATTACAAATGTGTATGAAAAAAATCAAAATAAAAAAAAATAAAAAAAATCAACCAAGCAATGGATCATGATTTTCTGGTGTTTGATGGAATGTGAGTAGGCATACAGCCTGGATAATTTTCAAAGGTAAGTGATGATATTCATTATTATTGTCTTTTTGGATTAGTTAGATATATCTCATAACTATAATTGTTTTATGTATATATTTATATGTCTAGATGTTATGTGTGCTATTTGTATGTTCCCTTTAGAAAAGAAAATTTAACTTAAATACACGTTGATGTGTCAAGGTAACAGCAGGCATCGATCGGGCACTTCCAGACGCAAACCTACACGGTGCAGAGAAAGAAAAGAAAAGAAACTAAGTCCCGATGTGCCTAGCAGATCAGAAGGCATTTTGCTACGCCTACATGCACCCAACATGGAAGTAGGCGTCGATCGGGCACTTCCAGACACTTACTTACACTGTTTTGATCTTGGAAATTTTCAATTGTATACACGTTGACTTGCCTTGGTCTATAGGATTCTCATTTACCTATACCTACGTCCCCTCTTGTTTGGACTTAGAAATTTTCAATTGAATACACGTTGAGATGACTTGGTCTATAGGATTCTCATTTACCTATACCTTCGTCCCCTCTTGTTTGGACTTAGAAATTTTCAATTGAATACAAGTTGAAATGACCTGGTCTATAGGATTCTCATTTACCTATACCTTCGTCCCCTCTTGTTTGGACTTAGAAATTTTCAATTGAATACAAGTTGAAATGACCTGGTCTATAGGATTCTCATTTACCTATACCTTCGTCCCCTCTTGTTTGGACTTAGAAATTTTCAATTGAATACACGTTGAGATGACTTGGTCTATAGGATTCTCATTTACCTATACCTTCGTCCCCTCTTGTTTGGACTTAGAAATTTTCAATTGAATACACGTTGAGATGACTTGGTCTATAGGATTCTCATTTACCTATACCTTCGTCCCCTCTTGTTTGGACTTAGAAATTTTCAATTGAATACAAGTTGAAATGACCTGGTCTATAGGATTCTCATTTACCTATACCTTCGTCCCCTCTTGTTTGGACTTAGAAATTTTCAATTGAATACAAGTTGAAATGACCTGGTCTATAGGATTCTCATTTACCTATACCTTCGTCCCCTCTTGTTTGGACTTAGAAATTTTCAATTGAATACACGTTGAGATGACTTGGTCTATAGGATTCTCATTTACCTATACCTTCGTCCCCTCTTGTTTGGACTTAGAAATTTTCAATTGAATACACGTTGAGATGACTTGGTCTATAGGATTCTCATTTACCTATACCTTCGTCCCCTCTTGTTTGGACTTAGAAATTTTCAATTGAATACAAGTTGAAATGACCTGGTCTATAGGATTCTCATTTACCTATACCTGCGTCCCCTCTTGTTTGGACTTAGAAATTTTCAATTGAATACAAGTTGAAATGACCTGGTCTATAGGATTCTCATTTACCTATACCTTCGTCCCCTCTTGTTTGGACTTAGAAATTTTCAATTGAATACACGTTGAGATGACTTGGTCTATAGGATTCTCATTTACCTATACCTTCGTCCCCTCTTGTTTGGACTTAGAAATTTTCAATTGAATACACGTTGAGATGACTTGGTCTATAGGATTCTCATTTACCTATACCTTCGTCCCCTCTTGTTTGGACTTAGAAATTTTCAATTGAATACAAGTTGAAATGACCTGGTCTATAGGATTCTCATTTACCTATACCTTCGTCCCCTCTTGTTTGGACTTAGAAATTTTCAATTGAATACAAGTTGAAATGACCTGGTCTATAGGATTCTCATTTACCTATACCTTCGTCCCCTCTTGTTTGGACTTAGAAATTTTCAATTGAATACACGTTGAGATGACTTGGTCTATAGGATTCTCATTTACCTATACCTTCGTCCCCTCTTGTTTGGACGTAGAAATTTTCAATTGAATACACGTTGAGATGCCTTGGTCTATAGGATTCTCATTTACCTATACCTTCATCCCCTCTTGTTTGGACTTAGAAATTTTCAATTGAATACACGTTGAGATGACTTGGTCTATAGGATTCTCATTTACCTATACCTGCGTCCCCTCTTGTTTGGACTTAGAAATTTTCAATTGAATACACGTTGAAATGACTTGGTCTATAGGATTCTCATTTACCTATACCTTCATCCCCTCTTGTTTGGACTTAGAAATTTTCAATTGAATACACGTTGAGATGACTTGGTCTATAGGATTCTCATTTACCTATACTCACGTCCACTCTTGTTTGGACTTAGAAATTTTCAATTGAATACACGTTGAGATGACTTGGTCTATAGGATTCTCATTTACCTATACCTTCGTCCCCTCTTGTTTGGACTTAGAAATTTTCAATTGAATACACGTTGAGATGACTTGGTCTATAGGATTCTCATTTACCTATACCTTCGTCCCCTCTTGTTTGGACTTAGAAATTTTCAATTGAATACACGTTGAGATGACTTGGTCTATAGGATTCTCATTTACCTATACCTTCGTCCCCTCTTGTTTGGACTTAGAAATTTTCAATTGAATACACGTTGAGATGACTTGGTCTATAGGATTCTCATTTACCTATACCTTCGTCCCCTCTTGTTTGGACTTAGAAATTTTCAATTGAATACACGTTGAGATGACTTGGTCTATAGGATTCTCATTTACCTATACCTTCGTCCCCTCTTGTTTGGACTTAGAAATTTTCAATTGAATACACGTTGAGATGACTTGGTCTATAGGATTCTCATTTACCTATACCTTCGTCCCCTCTTGTTTGGACTTAGAAATTTTCAATTGAATACACGTTGAGATGACTTGGTCTATAGGATTCTCATTTACCTATACCTTCGTCCCCTCTTGTTTGGACTTAGAAATTTTCAATTGAATACACGTTGAAATGACTTGGTCTATAGGATTCTCATTTACCTATACCTTCATCCCCTCTTGTTTGGACTTAGAAATTTTCAATTGAATACACGTTGAAATGACTTGGTCTATAGGATTCTCATTTACCTATACCTTCGTCCCCTCTTGTTTGGACTTAGAAATTTTCAATTAAATACACGTTGACTTGCATTGGTCTATAGGATTCTCATCTACCTATATCCACATCCCCTCTTGTTTGGACTTAGAAATTTTCAATTGAATACACGTTGAGATGACTTGGTCTATAGGATTCTCATTTACCTATACCTTCGTCCCCTCTTGTTTGGACTTAGAAATTTTCAATTGAATACACGTTGAGATGACTTGGTCTATAGGATTCTCATTTACCTATACTCACGTCCCCTCTTGTTTGGACTTAGAAATTTTCAATTGAATACACGTTGAAATGACTTGGTCTATAGGATTCTCATTTACCTATACCTTCGTCCCCTCTTGTTTGGACTTAGAAATTTTCAATTAAATACACGTTGACTTGCATTGGTCTATAGGATTCTCATCTACCTATATCCACATCCCCTCTTGTTTGGACTTAGAAATTTTCAATTGAATACACGTTGAGATGACTTGGTCTATAGGATTCTCATTTACCTATACCTTCGTCCCCTCTTGTTTGGACTTAGAAATTTTCAATTGAATACACGTTGAAATGACTTGGTCTATAGGATTCTCATTTACCTATACTCACGTCCCCTCTTGTTTGGACTTAGAAATTTTCAATTGAATACACGTTGAGATGACTTGGTCTATAGGATTCTCATTTACCTATACCTTCATCCCCTCTTGTTTGGACTTAGAAATTTTCAATTGAATACACGTTGAAATGACTTGGTCTATAGGATTCTCATTTACCTATACCTTCATCCCCTCTTGTTTGGACTTAGAAATTTTCAATTGAATACACGTTGAAATGACTTGGTCTATAGGATTCTCATTTACCTATACTCACGTCCCCTCTTGTTTGGACTTAGAAATTTTCAATTGAATACACGTTGAGATGACTTGGTCTATAGGATTCTCATTTACCTATACCTACGTCCCCTCTTGTTTGGACTTAGAAATTTTCAATTGAATACAAGTTGAGATGACTTGGTCTATAGGATTCTCATTTACCTATACCTTCGTCCCCTCTCGTTTGGACTTAGAAATTTTCAATTGAATACACGTTGAAATGACTTGGTCTATAGGATTCTCATTTACCTATACTCACGTCCCCTCTTGTTTGGACTTAGAAATTTTCAATTGAATACACGTTGAGATGACTTGGTCTATAGGATTCTCATTTACCTATACCTACGTCCCCTCTTGTTTGGACTTAGAAATTTTCAATTGAATACACGTTGATATGCCTTGGTCTATAGGATTCTCATTTACCTATACCTTCGTCCCCTCTTGTTTGGACGTAGAAATTTTCAATTGAATACACGTTGACTTGCATTGGTCTATAGGATTCTCATCTACCTATATCCACATCCCCTCTTGTTTGGACTTAGAAATTTTCAATTGAATACACGTTGAGATGACTTGGTCTATAGGATTCTCATTTACCTATACCTTCGTCCCCTCTTGTTTGGACTTAGAAATTTTCAATTGAATACAAGTTGAAATGACCTGGTCTATAGGATTCTCATTTACCTATACCTTCGTCCCCTCTTGTTTGGACTTAGAAATTTTCAATTGAATACAAGTTGAAATGACCTGGTCTATAGGATTCTCATTTACCTATACCTTCGTCCCCTCTTGTTTGGACTTAGAAATTTTCAATTGAATACACGTTGAGATGACTTGGTCTATAGGATTCTCATTTACCTATACCTTCGTCCCCTCTTGTTTGGACTTAGAAATTTTCAATTGAATACACGTTGAGATGACTTGGTCTATAGGATTCTCATTTACCTATACCTTCGTCCCCTCTTGTTTGGACTTAGAAATTTTCAATTGAATACAAGTTGGAATGACCTGGTCTATAGGATTCTCATTTACCTATACCTTCGTCCCCTCTTGTTTGGACTTAGAAATTTTCAATTGAATACAAGTTGAAATGACCTGGTCTATAGGATTCTCATTTACCTATACCTTCGTCCCCTCTTGTTTGGACTTAGAAATTTTCAATTGAATACAAGTTGAAATGACCTGGTCTATAGGATTCTCATTTACCTATACCTTCGTCCCCTCTTGTTTGGACTTAGAAATTTTCAATTGAATACACGTTGAGATGACTTGGTCTATAGGATTCTCATTTACCTATACCTACGTCCCCTCTTGTTTGGACTTAGAAATTTTCAATTGAATACACGTTGAGATGACTTGGTCTATAGGATTCTCATTTACCTATACCTTCGTCCCCTCTTGTTTGGACTTAGAAATTTTCAATTGAATACAAGTTGAAATGACCTGGTCTATAGGATTCTCATTTACCTATACCTTCGTCCCCTCTTGTTTGGACTTAGAAATTTTCAATTGAATACAAGTTGAAATGACCTGGTCTATAGGATTCTCATTTACCTATACCTTCGTCCCCTCTTGTTTGGACTTAGAAATTTTCAATTGAATACAAGTTGAAATGACCTGGTCTATAGGATTCTCATTTACCTATACCTTCGTCCCCTCTTGTTTGGACGTAGAAATTTTCAATTGAATACACGTTGAGATGCCTTGGTCTATAGGATTCTCATTTACCTATACCTTCGTCCCCTCTTGTTTGGACTTAGAAATTTTCAATTGAATACACGTTGAGATGACTTGGTCTATAGGATTCTCATTTACCTATACCTGCGTCCCCTCTTGTTTGGACTTAGAAATTTTCAATTGAATACACGTTGAAATGACTTGGTCTATAGGATTCTCATTTACCTATACCTTCATCCCCTCTTGTTTGGACTTAGAAATTTTCAATTGAATACACGTTGAGATGACTTGGTCTATAGGATTCTCATTTACCTATACTCACGTCCACTCTTGTTTGGACTTAGAAATTTTCAATTGAATACACGTTGAGATGACTTGGTCTATAGGATTCTCATTTACCTATACCTTCGTCCCCTCTTGTTTGGACTTAGAAATTTTCAATTGAATACACGTTGAGATGACTTGGTCTATAGGATTCTCATTTACCTATACCTTCGTCCCCTCTTGTTTGGACTTAGAAATTTTCAATTGAATACACGTTGAGATGACTTGGTCTATAGGATTCTCATTTACCTATACCTTCGTCCCCTCTTGTTTGGACTTAGAAATTTTCAATTGAATACACGTTGAGATGACTTGGTCTATAGGATTCTCATTTACCTATACCTTCGTCCCCTCTTGTTTGGACTTAGAAATTTTCAATTGAATACACGTTGAGATGACTTGGTCTATAGGATTCTCATTTACCTATACCTTCGTCCCCTCTTGTTTGGACTTAGAAATTTTCAATTGAATACACGTTGAGATGACTTGGTCTATAGGATTCTCATTTACCTATACCTTCGTCCCCTCTTGTTTGGACTTAGAAATTTTCAATTGAATACACGTTGAGATGACTTGGTCTATAGGATTCTCATTTACCTATACCTTCGTCCCCTCTTGTTTGGACTTAGAAATTTTCAATTGAATACACGTTGAAATGACTTGGTCTATAGGATTCTCATTTACCTATACCTTCATCCCCTCTTGTTTGGACTTAGAAATTTTCAATTGAATACACGTTGAAATGACTTGGTCTATAGGATTCTCATTTACCTATACCTTCGTCCCCTCTTGTTTGGACTTAGAAATTTTCAATTGAATACACGTTGACTTGCATTGGTCTATAGGATTCTCATCTACCTATATCCACATCCCCTCTTGTTTGGACTTAGAAATTTTCAATTGAATACACGTTGAGATGACTTGGTCTATAGGATTCTCATTTACCTATACCTTCGTCCCCTCTTGTTTGGACTTAGAAATTTTCAATTGAATACACGTTGAAATGACTTGGTCTATAGGATTCTCATTTACCTATACTCACGTCCCCTCTTGTTTGGACTTAGAAATTTTCAATTGAATACACGTTGAGATGACTTGGTCTATAGGATTCTCATTTACCTATACCTTCATCCCCTCTTGTTTGGACTTAGAAATTTTCAATTGAATACACGTTGAAATGACTTGGTCTATAGGATTCTCATTTACCTATACCTTCATCCCCTCTTGTTTGGACTTAGAAATTTTCAATTGAATACACGTTGAAATGACTTGGTCTATAGGATTCTCATTTACCTATACTCACGTCCCCTCTTGTTTGGACTTAGAAATTTTCAATTGAATACACGTTGAGATGACTTGGTCTATAGGATTCTCATTTACCTATACCTACGTCCCCTCTTGTTTGGACTTAGAAATTTTCAATTGAATACACGTTGAGATGACTTGGTCTATAGGATTCTCATTTACCTATACCTTCGTCCCCTCTTGTTTGGACTTAGAAATTTTCAATTGAATACACGTTGAAATGACTTGGTCTATAGGATTCTCATTTACCTATACTCACGTCCCCTCTTGTTTGGACTTAGAAATTTTCAATTGAATACACGTTGAGATGACTTGGTCTATAGGATTCTCATTTACCTATACCTACGTCCCCTCTTGTTTGGACTTAGAAATTGTCAATTGAATACACGTTGAGATGCCTTGGTCTATAGGATTCTCATTTACCTATACCTTCGTCCCCTCTTGTTTGGACTTAGAAATTTTCAATTGAATACACGTTGAAATGACTTGGTCTATAGGATTCTCATTTACCTATACCTTCGTCCCCTCTTGTTTGGACTTAGAAATTTTCAATTGAATACACGTTGAGATGACTTGGTCTATAGGATTCTCATTTACCTATACCTTCGTCCCCTCTTGTTTGGACTTAGAAATTTTCAATTGAATACACGTTGAGATGACTTGGTCTATAGGATTCTCATTTACCTATACCTTCGTCCCCTCTTGTTTGGACGTAGACATTTTCAATTGAATACACGTTGACTTGCATTGGTCTATAGGATTCTCATTTACCTATACCTTCGTCCCCTCTTGTTTGGACTTAGAAATTTTCAATTGAATACACGTTGAGATGACTTGGTCTATAGGATTCTCATTTACCTATACCTTCGTCCCCTCTTGTTTGGACTTAGAAATTTTCAATTGAATACACGTTGAAATGACTTGGTCTATAGGATTCTCATTTACCTATACCTTCGTCCCCTCTTGTTTGGACTTAGAAATTTTCAATTGAATACACGTTGAGATGACTTGGTCTATAGGATTCTCATTTACCTATACCTTCGTCCCCTCTTGTTTGGACTTAGAAATTTTCAATTGAATACACGTTGAGATGACTTGGTCTATAGGATTCTCATTTACCTATACCTTCGTCCCCTCTTGTTTGGACGTAGACATTTTCAATTGAATACACGTTGAGATGACTTGGTCTATAGGATTCTCATTTACCTATACCTTCGTCCCCTCTTGTTTGGACTTAGAAATTTTCAATTGAATACACGTTGAAATGACTTGGTCTATAGGATTCTCATTTACCTATACTCACGTCCCCTCTTGTTTGGACTTAGAAATTTTCAATTGAATACACGTTGAGATGACTTGGTCTATAGGATTCTCATTTACCTATACCTTCGTCCCCTCTTGTTTGGACTTATAAATTTTCAATTGAATACACGTTGAGATGACTTGGTCTGTAGGATTCTCATTTACCTATACCTTCGTCCCCTCTTGTTTGGACTTAGAAATTTTCAATTGAATACACGTTGAAATGACTTGGTCTATAGGATTCTCATTTACCTATACCTTCATCCCCTCTTGTTTGGACTTAGAAATTGTCAATTGAATACACGTTGAGATGCCTTGGTCTATAGGATTCTCATTTACCTATACCTTCGTCCCCTCTTGTTTGGACGTAGAAATTTTCAATTGAATACACGTTGACTTGCATTGGTCTATAGGATTCTCATCTACCTATATCCACATCCCCTCTTGTTTGGACTTAGAAATTTTCAATTGAATACACGTTGAGATGACTTGGTATATAGGATTCTCATTTACCTATACCTTCGTCCCCTCTTGTTTGGACTTAGAAATTTTCAATTGAATACACGTTGAGATGACTTGGTATATAGGATTCTCATTTACCTATACCTTCGTCCCCTCTTGTTTGGACTTAGAAATTTTCAATTGAATACACGTTGAGATGACTTGGTCTATAGGATTCTCATCTTCCTATACCTTCGTCCCCTCTGTTTGGACTGAGAAATTTTCAATTGAATACACGTTGAGATGACTTGGTCTATAGGATTCTCATCTTCCTATACCTACGTCCCCTCTTGTTTGGACTTAGAAATTTTCAATTGAATACACGTTTACTTGACTTGGTCTATAGGATTCTCATTTACCTATACCTACGTCCCCTCTTTTTTGGACTTAGAAATTTTCAATTGAATACACGTTGACTTGTCTTGGCCTTATCATCCCCTCCTCACCCCTATGCCAGAATGTTCGACCACCCTATATTCTTTAATGGAACTTTTTTCAAATTGAAAATTTCTGGTTATTTTTAACTCGTTTGAAAAGCTGGTTAAGAAGTAATACCTGGAGGATTATGTATTAACTTTAGCTCGAAGTAATGCATACTTTAAAAGAAAAAAAAATTAATTTACCACAAATCAGATGAGGTATTGTTTGAATCCTTCCCCGGCATCTATAATAGCCACGATAAAGTCTTGTTAAGTGGTAAGGGCCATCTAGAGGCAAGAGCAGGGTGTAGAGACGGCTCGTCTGTTAAGATGTGGTTGTTCAGTGACGCGGGGTATAGGCGCGGCTTGTCTGATCGTGACGTTGTGGAAATGACGCGTTATACCCGCAGATGTTCAAAATCCCCTTTTCTTTGCGCTCGAGATGACAAAAGCTTCCGTTTCTCGTATCAGGGCAAGATCTCATCTTGTAACATACATCAAAACAACAATGATATAAATGTGGGTGTGCCACAGGGGTCAATCCTTGGCCCTTTATTATTCCTGATTTTCATAAACGACTTTCCTGATAAAATTGTCTCTGAGATGGGTATATTTGCTGATGACACTATGCTCTATAACAGACTCAAAGGAAAATAAATGAAGACATATCTAAGGAAATTGCTAAAAACTCTAGAGGACGCATAGTAGCATGTCTGTAGTAGAATGGGGCCAAAACTGGATGGTAATGTTTAATGCCGGCAAGATTAAGCTTATTTCTTTTAATGGGGCCGTAACTGGTTGGTAATGTTTAATGCTGCCAAGACTAAGCTCATTTCGTTTAATAATTACAAGAAACTTTCTCAAATACTGAATGCCATGACTAATGATAAACTGCCTGAAAGTATTTCCCTCAAGATTCTAGGGTTAACATTCACAGACCAGAAAGAAAGAGGTTGTCATGACCAAGATGGACATCAAGACTGTTCCTCATATTATTGTCATTATTTCTCCCCAAGCAACACCTATCTACAACTCTCACTGGCTAGGTTTCACTTCTGCGTGCTCATGTTCAATAGAATCTTCCCTTGGTGAACAATGGTAACACTCTGCTGGTTTGTAATGACTGTGCTCCAATGATATCATCAGAAAAAAAAACTTCATCATTCAAAAATATTTTCTCCAATCTATTGTTCCCCCTCGCCAAACTTTCACAAGAAACACCCGTCCAGCAGAAAACACTATCACTAATTTCCCCCCCCCCCCACTGTTTATCTGTGCCTAAACCTAAACGTAGATTCCATGAGCAAAGCTTCTTTCTTAAAACTACACGCCTATGGAATGGTCTTCCGTTTTTCTGCTTTCCAGCTGACTACAATATGGTTGTCTTCAAGTTTAATGTAAACAAGTTTTTGAGGAGCCGTTCCATATAAGTAAACAAATTTACCGAATCTCCATTGCTAATGGTTACTATATTGTCTAATGCACCTTTGGCAGTCGGACTGACGTATACCCACAATTTGTTGTCTCTGCTTTTGTATTCAATGTATTTTGTGTCTTTCTTCCAAACCCTTACACGACCACTGCAACAACCTCAATAGCTTCGCCATCCAGATATACTTTATTGGCTTCATGAGACAAAATGCACCAAACATTGATGCTTTTTGTTTTTCTATTTCCTTTTGAAAAACTTCATCATGTTCTGCAAAACCAAAAACAAATACAACCTACCTTTTCCCTCTTCCTAATTCCCCTTTCTGTCTCCCCCCCCCACTTCCTGATTGGTTTCCTAACTTAAAATGTACCAAACATTAATACTGTAACACTTTTCCCTTGTGGGAATGAAAATGCAGACACAAGACTGAACCCTTAAGCTTACTGTAAACTGTTTTTGACTCCTGGTGGGGGCATGAGACCAATGAATTCGTCAATCATTTTTATAACCACCGGCTGTGCTAAACCAACCAATGAAATCTTCCAAAGTTAATATAAAAATTGTCGAATTTTGGATTCAGTCAGTTCGCCGTTAACTACATCACGGACCGCATTTGATTCTTGGCCGCCATCTTGGTTACTGCCAATTACACTCAGGATCTGATCTGAACTATGCCGCCATCTTTGTTCAACATAATGTCTCAACACTTAACAGTAACACTAATTATCTTTATTGTCTGCACGCTTGTGGAATTGTCTTCCATTTTCCTGCTTTCCAGCTGGCTACACTGTGGTTGTCTTCAAGTCTAACGTAAACAAGTTTTTGATGAGTCATTCCATACGAGTTAACAAATTTACCGAATTTCCATTACTAACGATTACTATATTGTCCAATTTCTACTGTACACTCTTTAACCCTTATCCTCGAGTGGCCTCTTGGCCTTCATAAGTGGTGATGCCTGTGTAAAAAAAAAACCCAAAAACTGTATTTCTCGTGGTTAACGGTGGCTCTGCGGGTTTGTTCCTTGCTAACGGAGTCAGAAACGGCTTCGTTGCTGGGTTCGAATCTCTCGAGCTGCAGTGATAGTGACACCCTGCACTGATAATTCCCGAAAGGATGAAACACTAGTGTCCATAGGTATTTAAAAAAATAATTATGGTGATAATTATATATATATATATATATATATATATAGAGAGAGAGAGAGAGAGAGAAATAGATATATATATATATATAGAGAGAGAGAAATAGATATATATATATAGAGAGAGAAATAGATATATATATAGAGAGAGAGAAATAGATAGATATATATATATAGAGAGAAATATATATATATAGAGAGAGAGAGAGAGAGAGAGAAAGAGAAATAGATATATATATATATATATATATATATATAGAGAGAGAGAGAGAGAAATAGATATATATATATATATAGAGAGAGAGAGAGAGAGAAATAGATATATATATATATAGAGAGAGAGAGAGAGAGAGAAATAGATATATATATATATATATAGAGAGAGAGAGAAATAGATATATATATAGAGAGAGAGAGAGAGAGAGAAATAGATATATATATATATAGAGAGAGAGAGAAATAGATATATATATGTATAGAGAGAGAGAGAGAGAAATATATATATATATATATAGAGAGAGAGAAATAGATATATATATATATATATAGAGAGAGAGAGAGAGAAATATATATATATATAGAGAGAGAGAGAGAGAAATAGATATATATATATATATAGAGAGAGAGAGAAATAGAAAGGAACAAACCAAGTTATGTGTTCATCAACAGTTGCCATATTGTCCAATTTCTACTGTACACTCTTGAACCCTTATCCTCGAGTGGCCTCTTGGCCTTGATAAGTGGTGATGCCTATGTAAAAAAAAAAATTGGATACGTCACTTCCATTCTTTATCTTGATCGCTGGACATTGAACAAGACGCCCGCACATCCCACAGCTCTGCACCTTATGCTAGACAATGCATCATAAGAACTCCTACACGCATCATCTACCAGCACACACGCACTGCACATGCTCATTTTTTTCCTCTAAATAAATCTATTTATTTACGAATCTCATAAATCGGTGACTTTCTGTGTATCATTACTTCTACATACGGCATAATCACGTTGACACACCGATTCCCGCTGGATCACCGAAGTTAAGCAACGTTGAACCTGGTCAGTACTAAATGGGTGACAATTTGGGACTTTCAGTGGATGCAACATGAATGCTATTTCCAAAATAACTGAATGCAACAAGAAAACTATTTCCAAAATAACTGGATACAACATGAACACTATTAAAAAAAAATGAATGCAACAAGAAAACTATTTCCAAAATAACTGGATGCAACATGAATAGTATAAAAAAAAAACTGACTGCAACAAGAAAACTATTTCCAAAATAACTGGATACAACATGAATACTATTTCCAAAATAACTGAATGCAACATGAATAGTATAAAAAAAAACTGACTGCAACAAGAAAACTATTTCCAAAATAACTGGATGCAACATGAATACTATTTCCGAAATAACTGGATTCAGCATTAAATAACTCAAAAAGTGTTGATATGCCGTAAACAGATATACTTTATCCACATCTCAATTATGATTTGATTCCATTGTCTTGCACTTCTTGTACATAAATTCATTATTCTTTCTCAATATATGATTGCCTACATCACAAGATCTCCAGCTACACTATAACTGGAAATGTTTTCCCAATTAGTAAATCATTTCTCTCTGATAGGCTCATAAAAGTAGTGGTGGATGGGCACAAAGTCCCTCAAGGGTCCATCCTGGGCCCAACTCTCTTCCTCATCTACATCAATGATCTGCCAAAACACATACTTAGATCATTCGTTGGCATCTATGCTGATAAAACTACGATCTAAAGGCTGATAAAACTACGATCTAAAGGCCGTAAATGAGAAAGTTCTCTCTGATTCTCTCTCCTCTGACCTTGAGTGCGTGCTGCAGTGGGGGAAGAGGTGGCTGGCTACTTTTAATGCATCTAATACCAAGCTTCTTTCTTTACATCATCAACGCTCTGATCCCCATCTGGCATCAATTGAAATGGATGTCTCTCGTCTTGGGGAGGCTTCATGTTTTGACAAGCTTCTGGGCTTGACCTTTACTCCTGATCTTAAATGGAGCACATACATCAAATCTGTTGCCAAGGTCTCTGGGAAAAGTAGATATCTCACTACTGATGCAATTCTCTATGTAAAAGCCAAGTACGACTAAGGATGGAGTACTGCTGCCACATCTGGGAAGGAACTGCTAAAAACAGCTTATCCTACCTTGACAGAGTTCAAAATAGACTTCATATCTTAGTGGGGGATGCCCTTTTCTCTTCCCTGCAACCTCTCTCCCACAGAAGAAATGTTTCAAGCTCGTCTGAGCTTCAATCTCTGGTCCCCCCCATCGCCAATCTTTCGCAAAAAACACCCATCTAGCTGAAACCACTGGCAATAATTTTCCCCACTCTTTAACTGTGCCAAAATCCAAACGTAGATTCCACGAACAAAGCTTCTTTCTCAGAAGTGCCCGCCTGTGGAACTCTGTTCCGTTTGCCTGTTTCCCACCTGACTACAACTTGGATGTCTTCAAGTCCAACATAAACAAATTCCTGATGAACCGCCCCTTAAGTAATCCAATTCATCAAATCTCCATTACTAACGATAACTACAATATTATCCCGTTGATTACTGTACACGTAATAATCCTTATCCTCGAGTGGCCTCCAGGCCTGGATAAGTGGTGACTCCTATGTGAAAAAAGAGAGGGTAATTCTTGTGTGCCCAAATGCTTCTAAGTACCACAAAAACATTGATTTTTTCTTTTCTTTTTTTTTACTCTTTCACTCCAAACGAACGATGTTGCCACTTGGAATGTAACATTACTATTTGGGATCGTGTCTAACGGGGGACTGCGGAGAGTCGAACAGCGAGATGTTTGTTCACATTACATTTAAATATCTGCAGATTAATGCAGTCAGGGAAGCAGGAAACAAGGAAAAAATTCCAAAGTCTAACAGTTAAACGGAAGAAGGAAGAGTAGAATGCTTTCCGGCATCTAGGGACATCAATAATGAAGGGGTGAGATTTTGCTTATTGTCGACTCTTTCTACTACAACCATTGATCACCACACATTCAAAGAAAAACAAAGACTTTTATTTAACTTCAATCATTGTAATACGTTTTATTGCGTGTGTGTGTGTGTGTGTGTATATATATGTATTCTTTTTGTTTGTTGTTGTTGATTTATAAAGTTCATTTTAATATTTTTGTTGACTGTTTTTTGTTTCATTTTTTATTTTTTATCCAAAGCATATACCAATTTTTTTCAGCAGACTTGAAGCATTTTACTGAGAAATTAGAAAAAAATAAAAAATAAATTAAAAAAAATAATAATAATAAAAATGTTTGGAACCACAATTAAATTTTTTTTTCCCCTTATAGAAAAAAAATACATTTTTCTCTTTTATTTTCACTTTAAAAGACTGTGTGGGGTTATTTTGAGAGGTGGGGGAGGGAAATATTTATATATAAATTTTTTTTTTCCATTAAAAAAATTATTTTTTTCACTTTAATTAATTTATTTATATTTTTTTTGGTTTTTTATTTCGTCCATTTTTCTTTTTTTAAATTTGGAATGGGTTGTGGTTGAGGATGTTTTAAAAAAATCATATATAAACATTAAAAAAAATGAAAACATTGTCTTTTTATTCTTAAAAAAATTGGGATTGTATGTTTTTTTTACTTCATTTCAAAGCATATAGTTTTCTGTTTTTTTTTTGTTTTTTTTTCAAATCTTTCTAAAATTTGTTGAACTTTTGGAGGAGGTCATCATTTCCGTCATAAATTAAATAACGCTGTAAAACGGGAGGATGAGAGGTCAACTCGTTAAAACAAACAAAAAACGACAAAACATCTACAAGAATGAAGGTAAAATGTTTAGAGAAAGAACACAGAAAGAAGGATCAAATATGTCACTGAATTGCATGAGCCGTAAAAAAAAAACAAAAAAAAACCTTATCCCCAAGTAGCCTCCGGGCCTTGATAATGGTGACTTCCATGTAAAAAAAATGGAAGAATCTAGGATCATTTAACAAACGAAAGGAAAATTGATGAATTAATAATGCCCAAATTTTCTTAATCTAATTCCTAAAACTTCTTATATCATTCTCCATTTTTTTTTTTCAAACTGCATCTCCACCGAAACACAAGGTCACAGAGTGGCACTAGGCAGATCAAATGATTACATTTTTTTTATGGATCATTCTTTTCTGAGCCTATTAAAATAGCTGCCACTTGGCAGGCGTAAGTCGACTTAAAGTGTTCTTGTACGCATGCGCAAATATACATTTTTACGTTAAAGTTGGTTCTTTTTTAACTGTCTCATATCTGTCTTATTTAAGATCATATGCGTTTTGTTTATTTATCGCGGACTATTTTCCTCGTCTTTATTAGTTGTTGTTTCGTGACGTTTTCGCCAACTATTCCTCTGGCCTTTGTCAAGTGGTTACCGCGACGGGATAGGAACTCCGTATCTCCTAACTGCATTCTCAGCAATTACTGCCTTCCATAGTTGTCGTCTAAAAAATAAATCATTAAATAATACTCATCTTAATAAGCATTCCAATTAATTAAATTATATAAACGTTTTATAGTGTGTAAAAACACCAAAAACTTTTCCAGATAGGTAGAAGAGTAACTTATCTTACATAACATTTGTTATATTTTTTACCACCTTTTTTTAATCTCTGTGGATTGTAAAACAAACCCTGCTGTTTCTATTTTTATTACTACTAATCTTATATATGGCATAATCACGTTGACACACCGGTTCTCGCCAGATCACAGAGGTTAAGCAACATTGAACCTAGCCAGTACGAGATGGGTGACCATTTGGGAATTCTAGGCACTGTGTGTGCTTTCCGCTTGTCTCGGCATTTGTATCCAGTTGTCCTGAACGTCCACTTGCCACTGGTATTCAACAATGTCGACTCAGAGGAGGTGGGGCTGGAGATTGCCCAACTCTTGCCACAAAAATTTCATGTGCAGGCACCCTTACCATGGGTATCCTTAGTCTGTCAAGACTGAAGGAAGCCTTGTAATACTAATCGTAATTAGTCTGTCTAGAAATGTAATCGATTAACTAAAATAATATGAGAGTTCAATAGAAACGTTGTTTTAATTTGAATAAAATATGCACGGCTCTATACAGACTTCTTTCTCCATGTGAATTTTATTCTATTCAAATTAAAACAACGTTTCTATTGAACTCTCATTCTTGACGTTATTCTTACGTTACCTTCAAACATTTCAAAATACCACCGCCAGATACAATGCAAGGCTCTAAATTTACAGCATGGCAAGGAAGAAGAAAAGGAAAATAAGAAAAAAAAAACAGAAGATGGAGTATACCTCTGAAAAATATTTGTGATGAATTTCAAACAAGTAAAATATTTGTTTAATTTCCTAATATTACATTATGATTTGGCTTTCAAGCGCACTTGATGCGTATTTTATTTTATATAAATAATATATTAACTTTAACCATTTATTTGATATTATTTGATTCAAGGATGGAAAAAATTCACCAGATAAAAGTATATATACCGTACTTTGTGGTAATTGCATCAAGTCCAGGGTAATTGCACCAAAGTGCTCTTTTGGCAACCACGCATATAAAGAGGACTTCTTTTTTTTAGTTGATGCAATTACCCCAAAGTAGGGTATACATTTTTTATTAAATGATTAATAATTGGCAAAAAAATATAGAAACAGTTTTAAACGATTTTTATTAATCGTCTGTGATTTCTTTTATTTATTTAATAATTTAAAATGCAAAAAAAAAAAAATTTAAAAACAGTTTTTTTTTTTGTTGTTTTCTTTTTGGCTCAACAGTGTTCCGGTATTAACATTTGTAATAACAGGTTAATTTGATTCCCAAAATATATGGTGGAATTAAGAAACGAAAAAAGAATGGAGAGAATGGAAAATGATCTGTATGCCTAACTATATCAGTTTTAGAAGTTTCCAGGCGATGAGAATGGGGGAGAACTGAACATTGCCCCCCCCCCAAAAAAAAAATTTTAAGCAATAAAAAATAATGAATATATTGATAGAAGAAGAAACACTGTTGGGTGAAGGGTGGGGGTAAGAAAACAGGAAATAATTTTTTTTGGGGGGGGAGGGTTAAATTGATTAGATATTAGGGAGGTAGAGGAGAAAAGAGGAAGAAGAAGAAGATCCGGGAAGAGAAGGGGAAAGAAAGAGAGAGCAGATCTGAAAATAAAGAAAAGATCTGGAGAGAGAGAGGGGGTATGGAAGAGGAAGACGAAATCCGGGAAGAGGGGGGGAGGGTATGGACATAAAAAAACATTTAAGCAATCAAAAATAATTAATATTTTGATAAAATAACATTGTTGGGGGAGGAGGTAGGAAAACAGGAAAGAGTTTTTTTTAGAGGGGGGAGGAGGGATTAAATTAATTAGATATGATTTGGAGAGAGAGGAGAGTGAGGAGGAGAGAGAGAGAGTGGTTGGGGGAAGAGGAAGAAAAAGATCCAGGGAAGAGAGCAGGGGAAGGGAAAGAGAGAAAAGATCTGGGGAGAAAATGAAGAGCAAGGAAGAGGGAGGGAGAGAAAATGGGAAGAGAGAGAGAGAGCAGTTTGAAATATAGGAAGACATAAGGCAGACTATGGATGGGATGAAGATAGAGAAAAAGGTCAGAAGGTCAGTGAGGGTCATCAAAGGTCAAGGCAAACAGGCTGGCATTATTATGGCAGGAACTTTATTTGCTTTACATCAACTCGATTTGAGTCATTTAAAGCGGAAACTATACATTTTTGCAAAAGATTGCATAAGATTCAGTTGAAAGCAAGTTACTATTTTACCCTTGAAGGGAGTAGGGGTTAATACCTTTCGCAATAGTATTAGTGCATAGTTAGACATAGTAGATATGACAGAATTTTGATGTGGCATAGCTGATTCAATAGTCCATAATGGCGTCCATTAATCGCAGCCCTCTCTCAAGATATGGAGGCATAATTGATGGAAATAAAGAAAAACTGGAGGTAAAATAGATGGAGGTAAAATAGATGGAGGTATAATAGATGGAATCGCTCATTTTTTTTAAAATCAAATCGATTGATTGCCTGCTCTAGTTGGGGACCTATTGCGGTGCATCGAAAGCTTTACATGCTTTCCTGCAGTGACTTAATCCACAATATGTTATAGTCTTCATTGCACTGTAGAGAATCTATTGTTAATTCTATAAAATTATTTTTATATATACTGGCTTGAATTCAAGTTTAAAATACAAAACTCAAGTATCATGCTTCAATTGTGCTCTAAACAGAAACATTCAGTTCGAACGCGATCCTGTCGTATAAAAGAACCTACTGTTGATTTTATGAAATTATTTTTACATAATCGCTTGAATCAAATTTAAACATACAAACTTCAAATATCATGGTTCACTTGTGCTTTAAAAAGGAAGCATTCATTTCGAACGTGCCCCTGTCATATAAAAGAATGCACAGTCGATTTTATAAGGTGGGCCTTTCTGCTTGTGTGGTGATAAAACTTCTCACGTGCACTTGTGATGTTAGGTTGTATAAAAGTGTTAACTTTGGTCAAATTCGGACTGTACTTTCTTTAATCGGATTTTTTTTTGAATTATCGATTTTCATTACTCATCAGTCGTATTTCAATATAATACCTATGTAAGAACATCCACAGACAGATCAATAAAATAATCGGCCTAGCTGTTTCTGAGTTTATAGGGAACAAACTCTCTCTCACACACTCACACACACTTGCATAAACACACACACACACACTCACTCGCATAAACAGACACATACACTCACGCACATACTTGTATAAGCACACACACTCACACATACACTACTCGCATAAACACACACATACACTCACAAAAACACACACATGCACACACTCGCATAAACACACACACACTCGCATAAACAAACACATGCACTCACGCACATACTCGCATAAACACACACACAC
Organism: Euprymna scolopes; assembly: GCF_053919585.1. NCBI lineage: Eukaryota > Metazoa > Mollusca > Cephalopoda > Sepiida > Sepiolidae > Euprymna > Euprymna scolopes. The sequence goes on along the minus strand of NC_136527.1, from coordinate 93,446,222 downwards.
TCACCCACACACTCGCATAGACACACACGTACACTCACAAACACACACTCACATATACACACACACATACACTCACACACACTCGCATAAACACACACTCACACACACACACATTCGCATAAACAAACACACAAACAAACAAACACACAAACAAACATACTAACACAGCTCCTTTTATACAATAGTAGAGAAATAGATATTTAGCATTTATTGATGGAACATGAAATGAACTTGGCCTTCGGGCCAGGATCAAAGTGTAGTATCCTTCATGACGCAGTTTTTTTTTATTTTTGTTACTGACCAGAGTGTCCCCCTTTTTTGGGGAGCTGGTTTCCCTCCACACTAAAAACCGACCTTATGTCTAACTCTGCCCTCGAGGGGAGGCAATGAAAAAAAAAAAAACGAGATTGAGGAAAGTTTTTAAATTTCATTTTTGGCTAGGAGTAAACTCACCATCGTAAAATTGTTGTCTTTTCTGTAAATTGGGGATCATCTAAGTCCATTAAAGCCATAGAATGACTGCGGTATTTTGGCGAGAGTGTCTAGTGTTGGATGAGTCTAAAAAGTAGAGGCAAAGTTGCATGTTCACCGACCTCCAATTTTTTACCCCCGCCTCCCGATTCGGATTTCATGTCTAAGCAGAAAGGAAAAATTTCGACCTGTTATATTTTATTGCGTAAATCATTGTAAAGTTTTTGTTTATGTTAAATAAATTGGTCAGGAGCAAAGTGTAGTAACTGTTCTATTACTGCACTTTATTTTTCTGTCCTTGGTCAGTGAAAGAGAAATTTGTCTAGATGGAGGCAATTTAAATTTTTGCTCTAAGCCAGTGTTGCATTTTGGGCAATTGTTTTTATTTCGCCCTCTATGTTAAAAACTGACCTCGTAACTTAACTCTGCTCTCGTGGGGAGGCAAGTAAATAAGAAGAGTGTCTTCTCAACGGGGTCTGCAAATGCATTTGAGAGCGATAAGAGACGCATAAATACTTCAACTAGTATCTCATTTCACCTTGAGAAAGAGAGAGAGAGAGAGAGAGAGACACACAGAAAAGGAGTAGGAGAAGTAAAACAAAAAAAAGGAACCACAAATAAGGAATCATACCAGCGACCCCCTTTTACATAGTGCTATAAAATGATGGATTTGCACTCCTCCGCTCTGAATATTGTCGACCCTCGAGTTTGGACAATGGGTGTGTTTTGCCCTGAAGCTTGCGAACCTTACGCCCCTCCTGCAAAAAGGCACGTGATTCTAACATAAATGGCGGCCTACAAGTCAGGGAGGAGGTAGACGATGAGGAGGCAGTGGCAGCAGTGGATGTTGGGACATGGTGGGAAGTAGGGGGAGAAGAGGAGGCGGACGTGGATGTCACAGATGTTGAAGTTGTCGTCGACACAGAGTGCAGACAGGGAGCTGGTCCGGTCGACCCCCCAGTCTTACACTGCGTGTTTTGCGACCACCACTGGATATTTTGAACGTTTGAGGCCTGCGTATTTACAGAACCTGTCTGGGTCACGCACTTTGTGCTAGCAGTTGCAAAATTGCCACCGGGAGTAGCTGTAGAAGAGGAAGTGGCAGTAGTGATGGATGCGGTAGTCACGGCAACAGAAGCCAATGCCGTCGTGGTGGTGGTGGTAGGAGTAATGGAAGAGGTGGTTGAGAAAGGCGTGGCTGTTGAAAGATGGGTGAGTTTGTGAGATGTCGACGTCAAAGTCGTCGACGTAAGCGGCTTCGATACGCCAACGCTGGAAGAACTTTCTGCTGCCGATGAAGAAGGGCAGTCCGTAGCACCAAATGTGTTTGGAAGTACTTGAGAAGCGGAACAGTGAAGACCAGATTTCTGTTCCGATGGGGCAATTTTCTTCGGAGAGGTATGAAACGGTGTACCTAACATACTCTGACCCACAACCTCAGACATCTTAGTTTGAAGCCCCCCGCCGTCACCTGAAGAGATGGCTGGTGTTGGGCTATCGCCGCGTTGTGTTGTGGCAGTACCGGTTTCTAATTCTTTGACCAGATTTGGGTCAAATTTACCGACAAGGTGGCGAACGGTTTTCCCGTCTCCAAGCGGTAAGTCAACCCCTTCCGGTGGAACAGCCAACATCGATTCATCCATACTTTTAGCTTTTAGAATTCGGACTCTTTCAGGGTCAACATGCGTCACGGTACTTTTGTCGCTTGGGTGAACGTTCTTTGATCCGGAGTCCTTACTGCCGGCAACTGCATGGCACTCGGATTGTCTCTCGATGAAATGGCAAGACAATGGCGAATCACGGGCATTGGACATGGCAGCCCCTTCAAACAGGTGCGACTTGGATGCAGAGAGATCTTTGATGATGTTGGGCGGTGGTTCCTTAGACCTCTGTTCGATGTGCTTCGTCATCTTTGTCACACATCCGGACAAGATGGATGGCTCTTCTGAGGACGACAGCACATTTGCATTGACAGCAGACGCTTGTTCTTTACTAGGTAGGGTAACCGGGGTTGTCTTTGAATGGCACGGATCATGATCCTGGTCCAGATCTGTCTGTGATTTATCGTCAGATCCCTGAAACTCCTGTTTTCTTAAAGCTTTCGGCGTAAGCTGCGCAGTTGTGGTGGTGTTAACGGCGTCGACACCTGCTGGCGTGCTAGCTGTATTTTTCGGACTGACACAGGTTGATGTGGTTTTGCTAGCAGTTGTGCTGGGAATGTTGGCAGTGGATGCGGCAGTGGTAGTTGTTGGAGGTGTAGATGAGGGTGGCATAACTTTCGAGGAAGTTGCCTGAACCCCCAAGGCAGTAGTCAGGGTGGTTTGGTTCGGGCTTTCTGACAGGCCAGCCAGATCTTCCGTTTCTTTGTCGAAGGACTCTTTTGCCAAGCATTCATAATCTGTAAAAGATGAAAGAAAATTAATTCAATAAAAATGCTGTTCTCAAATATAACAGTCACTGGGCCAGGATTTTATTTTGGAAATGATATGAAAGTAGGTATCACAAACCAGCCTAGAGTTTAGCATGCAAAAATGGGTAAATAAGTGAAAGTTCTTTTAATTTCAACTTGTAATAACTCATTTTTTTTTTAGGGTATTTTATAAAATTTGGACGTAAACAAAATTTAACCTTTTCTCTTCATGTAACGTAGTCGTCACATGCGTTTTCAGGAGAAAGCATATCCCTTTATAAAAATTGTTATAAAATATTTACTTTATAATGTTAGATATAGAGACGTGCCAATGTACATTTGAAATCCGAGTTGTGCACCCACGCACATTCCAGATGGAATTGATCTACATTTTTGTGTTTCATAAAAATGACTGGAATTGTAATCCATCTATATATATCTATAAAAGTGAACGTGTCTGTGTGCGTGTCTGTGTACATTTCCCTATGAAATAACTCTGTCAATTTTTAGTCTACAGACTCGAAATTTGATATACAGGGTACTGAGCTTTGGGAAAATTGATGTGATCGGTTTTTGGCCAGAAATTTGTCGATTAAGAGGTCAAAGTTCAACGATTTGACCTTTGAGAACTCTACCAAACTCCTCCGACAATTTTGGGTCTACACACTTGAAATTTTAGATATAGGTTCCTTGGACATGGATCTAACTTAATAACTTGATCTGAGCACAAAACAATAAATTTTAAGGGGTAATAATAGGGGTCAAAGTTAAAAAAATTTGACCGCTTTTTTTTTTTTGTTCAACATACACTTCCAAACACATGGGCAACACTGGGCTGAAATGCTAGTCATCACAAAAACAAAGAACTGTTTACATTCGAAAGTCAGAAGTTATGAATTGCACAATGCAAAATAAAAAAGAAGAATGTGGTATTTTGATGTTTATAATTCCAGGAATGTCGATTTATCACGATATAAGGGGAAAATAAACGACAGAAAATAGTAGAGAGCAGACTGACAGCAGTGAGCATGATTGACATTTTGACATCTCTCCGTCAGCGAGCCACACACCAACCAACCCCACATAATTAGCATCTCTCATGCTCTCTCTCTCTCCCTCTATTTGTCAATAAACAAAAAGCTTAATCGTAAATAAAACTTATACTTTGAAATTCATCTATACTGATTTTAAGAATAGTGACAAAAAATTTTCAATGTGTATGTATTATATACATTACATATACATTCAATAACACACATAATAAAATAATAATTAATAATATATGTATTACAATACTTAATAAATAATTAATTATTAATTTTATAATAATATTGAAAAAAAAATTGTTAATTATTTCATGCAGAAACGTTGTTTTGCTTGAAGGGGAAGCCAGATAAAAAACCCTTGCTTTTGACGCAGTTTGCAAGCCGCACACGCGCAAACCATCATCATGATCTTCTGCTTTAAAAAGGTCATACCGATAATGCATTCGTAACGTAAGTTATGCGATTTCACGCCCAGCATCAATTTATTTTCTTCTGCTTACAAAATTTTGCTTTCTGTTTTGCTTCTGGCTGATGAGTTTTTTCTTTAAACTGAATTTTACCACCGAGCAATGCCAGGTGCCCCTCCCACTCGTTAATCCAGAATATAAATCTCACCAGCGTGCCAGAGGTTTACTTGGCCAAAACTGTGGTGAGACGACAACAACTACGGATGGCAGTGATGGCTGAGAATGCAGTTAGGAGATTCGAAGTTCCTATCCGTCGCGGTTACCACCTGACGAAGGCCAGAGGAATAGTTGGCCGAAACGTTGTGAATAAACAAACCAATAAAAGATGAAAAACAACAACTAATAAAGATGAGAATAATAGTCCGAAATAAAATAAATTAATATATATGATGCTCATCTCAAAAATGAATTCCAATTAAGGAATAATATATATCTCACCAGCCTGTTTAAATGTATGTATGTATGTTTGTATGTCTGCCTAAGATTTTCACGAGATCAGTATCAGTTCGTAGCTCGACCCTTCGGACAACAAATATCAAACAATTGGCTAAAAACATTCATTCCTTCAGCCTCAACTGGGCACTTTTCTACAGAGAGGGGGTCAGTTTTTTTCATTTACTAAAATACACACACACCTCCAAACACCCGGGCAATGCCGGGTACACCCCCCCCCCCGCTAGTAATAAATAAATTATAAATAATGATAATAATAATGAAAATGTCAACCCACTTTTCATTGTTCTGCGAACACTACCTCCTGTAATCTCAACTTGTTCAGCACCGTAACGGTAGACCATGATATCCTTAACGTGGCTCTTCTCAGTATAAGACGACAACAGGTGGTCCTTCACACCAGCAGCAGCAGGGTACAAAGGGTGGAGCATTTCCGAGTTGGGCCCCTCGTCGGGAAACAAATCGCCGCAATCCAACGACCCTGACTGCTGATAAAAAAGAAGCTCGGATGAACCAAAATTTCCTGGTGACAAAATCGGGGTGCAAGTCTTCCGTCGTTTCGTCCGTTCTAACCGTGAGCGGTCACTTTCTGATCCCAAGCTCGATGACCTTTGGACAGGGTTCTTTTTTGTTTCTTCGTGAAAGAGACCCACAGCAGTCAGTTCATGGCAACTTGACCTACAGGAAAGAAAAAAATAAAAATAAAAGACACAAAACTCAAAGGTAAGCAAGAAATGGCAAAAACACTAGAGGATGACCTCCAATCTGGAGTGGAATGGGGGACAAAAATGGTTGGTCACATTCAATGCTGCCAAGACTAAACTTGTTTCCTTCAATAACTACAAGAAACCTTCTCTATCACCAATAGCAATAGCCAAAGACTCTTTATCCGAAGGTACATCTTTTAAACTCCTCGGCCTAACGTTCACATGAAAAATGAGTTGGACCAATTACATTGAGAGCATTGCCAGGACTGCCGCGAAAAAGGTAGGTTCGCACATTCCAGATGGAATTGATCAACATTTTTGTGTTTCATAAAAATGACTGGAATTGTAATCCATCTATATATATCTATAAAAGTGAACGTGTCTGTGTGCGTGTCTGTGTGCATTCCCCTTCATTACCGTTCAGTTTGTTCAGGTATGCTGAAAACGAATATCACAAGGAAAATTAGCAGAGACAAATAGTTTTGGAGCAAGTTTTATTAATGCGTGTAATGCATGTATTGCAAAATGTAAACCAATGGCGACCATGTTTGAACAGGCGGCATATGAAAGGGGCAAAACCTCAGTTTTTTTCAGGTATGCTGAAAACGAATATCGCAAGGACAATTAGCAGAGACAAATAGTTTTGGAGCTAGTTTTATTAATGCGTGTATTGCGAAATGTAAACTAATGGCGACCATGTTTAAACAGGCGGCATATGAAAGGGGCCAACCCTCAGTTTGTTCAGGTATGCTGAAAACGAATATCGCGAGGAAAGTTAGCACAGACAAATAGTTTTCAAGACAGTTTTATTAATGCGTTCATTTTGAAATGAAAAGGAAAACTAGCACATCAAAGTATTGAAATATTTTTTGTTTTACAAAGGAATCACTACTTATCAAGGCCCAGAGACCACTCGAGGGTTTAAAGAGTGTGCAGTAGTCAATGGGACAATATCATAGTAATCGTTAGAAGTATAAATTTTGTAAATTGGATTACTTAAGAGGAACTGCTTATCAAGAACTTGTTTACATTGGACTTGAAGACGACGAAATAAAAATATAAAATTTAAAGAACTCGCTAAAAAATATTTTAACGATGCCTTTCAACTCGTAAACTGCTTGTTTACATTTGTGTACATTTTTCGAAGATAATAAAAAGTGTAAAAAAAAGTAAACGTTTAGAATCCTAAAAAGATCTCCCGGAAGCATTTTTGCAACATGAAAAATATACACACCAAAATAAAGAGTGGAGGAAACCTACTCAAAAATATGGTTTATTACATCGCTTAAAAAAAAGAAGAATCGGGGCCTCCAATAATACGATAATTTGGTGGGGAAGCAAATTGTGTTCCTTTTTCTAACTTGGTTTTAAAAAGTTTTTATTGCTAACATTTATTTTCATAAACTCTAACCATTCCTCACAACCCTAATCCGGCCGGTCGGGAAAAAGGTTTTATTTTTTTAAATTTTGTTGAAACCGACGAAATGAATTTTAATGTAAACTTCGTTTGACGTTGGCACGTCGCACGCACGCACAGACACATACACACACATACACACGCACACATAAGCATTCGCTTGTCACCAAGCTAAAGAAGAGAGAAAGTGGGGGAAGGAGAGAAAGGGTCGTGTTCTCTGCACTGCACGTGCCGGGGTCAAACGTAAGTTTAAAAAAATGGCTCGACAAAGTTGTGTCTGAACTTTTTATTCTATGAAACTTAAGATTAATAAAACGAAATAATCGTGACCCGTGGAAATTCCACGGCGAATATTTCGCATTCAATAAGAACAAAACGAAAAAGTAGTGAACAAATAAATATATAAGAAAATGTTGTTTTAACTTATTTTAAAACGTTTATTTAACACAAACAAAAGTAGCGCACAGTTTTAAGTTAGAACAATAAAGAAGTGTCTGATATTTTACAGTCATCTTGTGAGACTCGACAATCGCTCCAAACTCGAAAATTAAGCAAAATACTGGTAGCAACACATCCAATAAATGTCAGCAAACGTTCGAACATGTTTTCTTTTTCACATTAGCGAAACTCTTATTAGAGCAAAAGTTAAAATGAGAAGCAAACACAAATGAAGAAGTCGGTTTTTATCGTTGAGCACAAAAACAAAAACAAAAAGAGTATCTAATCTAATAGGCCTCGTGCTATAGGCCAATCTCTAAAGTCTGTCCCATCGCCTCAGTGTTGCATCCCTGTTTACAAGTACTTTAATGAGATGTGCTCTGATGAATCCATAGCACTTATACCAGTGCCCGGAAAACTTGTCCCGGGAAAACTCGTCTCCGGAAAAACCGTACCCGGAAAACTCGTACTGTTCAGTTTGTTCAGGTATGCTGAAAACGAATATCGCAAGGTAAATTAGCAGAGACTAATAGTTTTGGAGCTAGTTTTATTAATGCGTGTATTGTGAAATGTAAATCACTGGCGACCATGTTTGAACAGGCGCCATATGAAAGGGACCAACCCTCAGTTTGTTCAGGTATGCTGAAAATGAATATCGCAAGGAAAATTAGCAGAGACAAATAGTTTTGGAGCTAGTTTTATCAATGCGTGTATTTTGAAATGTAAATAACTGGCGACCATGTTGAACAGGCGGCATATGAAATGGGCCAACCCTCAGTTTGTTGAGGTATGCTGAAAACAAATATCGCAAGGAAAATTAGCACAAACAGACAGACTACAAGTTTTGGAACTAGTTTTATTAATGCGTGTATTTTGAAATGTAAATAACTGGCGACCATGTTTTAACAGGCGGCATATGAAAGGGGCCAACCCTCAGTTTGTTCAGGTATGCTGAAAACGAATATCGCAAGGAAAATTAACAGAGAAAGACAGACTACTAGTTTTTGAGCTAGTTTTATTATTACGTGTATTTTTAAATATAAATCACTGGCGAGCATGTTTGAACAGGCGGCATATGAAAGGGGCCAAGCCTCTGTTTTTTTTAGGTATGCTGAAAACGAATATCGCAAGGAAAATTAGCAGAGAAAGACAAATAGTTTTCGAGATATTATTGTTTGTATTTTTAAATATAAATGCATAAACACACACATACACACACACTTTCATAAACAAACACACTCGCATAAACATACACATACACAGACACACACGTACACACAAATACACACCAACACAAATCAACTTTCCGTTAAAAACTGCCATGAGCTGGGTGGGTGGCCTAAGTGTCAAGCGAATTTGAAAGTTAACGAAATGGATTTCATTTCAACTTCGTTTGCCAATTCCCCTTCCCTTCGCCCACTCCCCCCCCCACCTGCCCCTCTCTCTCTCTCTCTCTCTCGCGCGCGCGGTTCTCCGTGTCCTTATATATAGACAGACAGAGAGGGAAAAGGGGGGAGAGACCGAAAGAGACAGAGAATGTGTCTACGCTCTCGTCCACCAACGACGCACACACCCACATACACACACACACTTGCATTAACACACACATACACAGACGCACACACGTCTACATTCACTCTTCAAACTTGTGGGAACATGCCAACCGGATGCTAACGTCTCCAGCATAGAGACAAAATAAAAAAATCTTCGTTTGCACATGGCTCCACGCATCGCTTCCGTTTGGAAAAAGAAAAATAAGAAACCATAAAAAGAATTATGAACCAATGGCAGAGCTCCCCGCCGAAAATAAAGGCCTGAAATATGACAGCCCCTGGGAGCCGGTTTACGACTATAAAACGAGGGGACCAGAAAGAAGACGAACAGAAGAAAAGAGATTCGCCCAGCTGTGTCAGTGAACGCACGGACATTCTTCCACCCGACCTCGCTCTCCAGTTAAAAGCCTGATACATATCACCGAAGTAGCACGACTGGCCGCCACTTACCACCCCCGTCGTCTGAAAAGATAACCGCCGCCCTGCCGCTGCTTTATTTTTGCCTATTTCTCTGATGTCAAACAAATTTAAGGTATTTATATTTTCCTCATTTCAAAGTAGACAAGTAGACGACGCATTTATTTAAGGTGTGTAAACTGCACGAGTGTTCAAATGAACGTTGTTACTATGCGCACAGTTCATAAACAAGTCGAATTTCTTTTCAAATTTCGACACTTGTGTAGTTTACACGATTTTCACGTTTAACGTCTTTTTATATTTAATTTTATATTTTATTATACAAAATACTGTTAGAAACCCAGCCAATAAAAATTACCGTGACAATTGTGCAGTTTATAAACCGTGGTGTTCTTGGATAAAATATTTTAAATTTAAATCTAAATTAACGTCTTTTAATTTAATTTGTTAGATGAAAGTATATATATAATATTATTTAAGGGCGGTCGATAAACTGTATAATTACCGTGAGAATGGTGCAGTTTATAAACCGTGGTGTTCTTGGATAAAATATTTTTAATTTAAATCTAAATTAACGTCTTTTAATTTAATTTGTTAGATGAAAGTATATATATAATATTATTTAAGGGCGGTCAATAAACTTTAGAATTACCGTGACAATTGTGCAGTTTATAAACCGTGGTGTTCTTGGATAAACTATTTTTAATTTAAATCTAAATTAACGTCTTTTAATTTAATTTGTTAGATGAAAGTATATATATAATATTATTTAAGGGCGTTCGATAAACTGTAGAATTACCGTGACAATTGTGCAGTTTATAGACCGTGCTTTCCTTGTATAAAATTCTGGATGTGTATTTTCCCCCCTAAAGTCCAACCCTATCCTCACCGTGGTAGGGGGGTGTAACGTTGTAGTTTAACAGCTACACGGCTAAATGGGCTCTGGCAAAAAAAAAAAAAAATCCAGAAAATGTCGGCATGAGTTTGTTGCGTCCGTCATCTGGTCGTCTTTTTATACGCTTGCATGTGGCGAGCAAAAAGGCGTGAAGGGGGCAGGCTGAAAGGAGAACAATACCCGAAAGATGTAAACCGAACGAAAGAGAAAAATGGGCCTCCCTCCAAGGCCCTGTGTTCTCCCCAGCCTGCTCCCAGTTTCCCCGACTTTGCATGCAACTGGTTTTGAGCTTTTGGAAAGCTCTTTTCTCAGTGTCGGGGTGTTGACTCCACTTCCAAGTTAACAAATAGCTGCAAGTCTGGGTACGGTCCGATTGGTTCTGAAGCTCTTCCGCTGTGAGGTGCGCTTTCGAATCTCCCGAAGGGGGCTACCCTCTAAGCAGGCGACACGTGCTCGTGTTACTATGTAATGCATGCTTGCCTCGACTCGACTAAGGACGACTAGAGTTCGACTAGATTGTGTGCTCACAAGCCGCTTTAAGGCCGCTTTTATTATTCCTACTGTCTACGAACTCCGAAACGGTATGGTAGTGCAATTATATATGACCGTCCTCCAATACGAAATGGTAGTGCAATTATATACGACGGTCCTCCGATATGATAGTAGGAATGCCAGTTTTGTGAGCGATCATCGCCGTCTTATGAACACAAACTAGTGGTATCTTTACGAATCCTGTTGGGTAGAGAGAACACCCCTGTTTTCTCCTCCGCCTGTTATTCTGAGTAGAAACCGCTTTTTAGGAGATGTTCGCAGCAAAGCTTGTTTTTATATAGTGCCCCTCCTTTCGGGAGTTCATCACCTCGCTGCCCAGACGAGAGCTTTCCCCGGTGGAACCTCTTTTTTTTCTTATTTTTATTTTATTTTCCAGTTTAATGGCGAACGAACAGTCACCAGCAATTGCTCTGCACCGACAGGAAGATGAGTATAGTATCACCCTTTCTTCTTTCTGTTTCGATTTCAGTCTTTGTGATTTGAAAATTTAATTTAACTGTTTCCATTGTTCCAGCTTTCACACAGCAGTAGATTATCAACACTATAAATATCATCTCTTTTTTATAGATTGGAACAAGCAACAAAACCTAGCAGCATCACCGTTCCTGTCTGCCACATGTCTTGTGCAGTTTGAATCAAGTATTTCTTTCTTTGCGTTCAAGCACATCTGGGTACAATCAAACTGTGTATGATGTATGTCTATCTGTTTCTTCCAACATTAGCATCTCAAAGTCTTGGCAGCAATCATTGTCATAGAAGTAGAGTAAGTATTCTTTTTCTTTCCTTCTGTGTGTATATTTTTGTAATTTCAGGTACTCCTCTTGATCATGATGGAATTCTACTATCAGCTATTGTGAGAATTATGTGGATTGGAAAAAACAACTGAATCCAGCAGCATCAGCTATCCTAGCTGCCACATGTTTCCTGTAGTTACAGAAGTCCTCAAGTAAGTGTTTCTTTCTTTGTGTACATGCACATCTGGGTAAAATCAAATTCTAAACTATTAGCTTTATTTAAATGAATGCAGTTCTGCTTGTATTTCTTCTCATCAGCTAACTTATGCAACTGCAAAAAAGAAATAGTAGTACATGTGTGTTTGATCATAGCCAGAAAGTTAAATATATCATTTTCAAAAAATCCATTAGTTATGTTGTCTCTCTTTATTATATAAATCAAAAAAAAATTGTTAATAATTAAAAGAAAAAAAATCATCACAGTAAAAATTATATATATGTAACAAAGAACACAAACAAACATGAAATTGCCATGAGTTTCAGCAAGAAGCAGAAAAGAGAAAAAGTGGAGATAACACCTGGGAAGTAACAGGTAAGAATTTTCTTTATTTCTTTTATTTCTTGTCTCGAATAGCACATAGATTTTTTTCATGTATATATTAAAAAAGAAATAACCCAAGTCCAAAAATTGATGGAAAAACTAAGCATTAAAGTTCAATTAAGCATTAAAAAAATAACTTCTAATAATTATGTGATCTATATACAAATTGTCTCCCTTGAATATATATATATACATATGTATGTATAAATATGTATAAATATATTTATTCAAGGGAGACAATTTATATATTGTCTCCCTTGAATATATCCCAGAGATGTCTCGTGATGCGGAGTTCGAATCGTTCGACTGGTATTAATCGTGACACCCTGCACTGAAGATTCCCTTGAATATATACTAGTATGGGTTCCTGGCGTAGCCCCGGTGTTTGGTGGTGTATGCTCACCCCCCCCCCCCCCACAACCAAAAGAAAAAGCAAAAAAACGGTTAATTGTTTTTGATTTGCCCCCTATTATGAACCCTTAAAATTGTTTGTTTTGGGCTCAAATCAAGATATTAAGTTAGATCCATGTCCAAGAAAACTATATCTAAAATTTCAAGTGTTTAGCCCCATAATTGTCGGAGGAGTTTTGTAGAGTTCTCAAAGGTCAAATCGTTGAACTTTGACACCTTAATCGACAAATTTCTGTCCAAATACCAATCGCATAGATTTTCCAAAATCTCAGTACCCTGTATATCAAATTTTGAGTCTGTAGACTAAAATTGACAGAGTTATTGCCTAGGGAAATGTACACACACACACAGACATTTTCACTTTTATAGATAGAAAGATATATAATGAGAGACAGAAAGATAACTATATACAATTATTAATGAATTAGTAGAGATAGTTGTTAAATTTTTGGGGATATGTATGGCAATTTAGATGACAAGACTTACTGCTAGAGTGCTCAATGCATTAGTAAAGGTTACTGTTTAGACTTAAAATATATATAGAGAAATTCAAATGGCAGGACTTATATGTAGATCGCTCAATACATCAGTAGAGCAAGGTAATAAGTTTAAAAAATGCATACATCAATTTAGATAACCACACTGTTTTTGGTATTCATGTGTGAATATGACATAATGTAATATAAATTTTAATAATTTTATTAAAAATGTTATGATTCGCAATAAAAAATACAAAATGTCAATATTGCTCTATGTATGATAAAGCATTGGCATATAATTTTCTTTCAATAATATAAACGTTTGATAATATCAGCTCTTTCTAGTGATGAGCACTTATTTAAAGTGTAATTATTAAGTAAAAATCTAAATAAATGTGTTTATTGCTCTTTCTTACTCATATAAGTTTAGTTAAATCTTAATATTTATATCTCTTGTAATAAAATAAACGTTTTATAATATTAGCTCTGTCATGTGTTGAGCACTTACTTCAAGTGTAATTATTAAGCAAAAATCTAAATAAAATGTCTTCATTGCTCTATGTCTTATTAGGCACTCTTATATAACTCTAGTTAAATCTTAATGTTTATTAATCCTTTAATAAAATAAACGTTTTATAATATCAGCTCTGTCTAGTGTTGAGCGCTTATTTCAAGTGTAATTATTAAGTAAAAATCTAAATAAAATGTGTTCATTGCTCTATGTCTTATTGAGCACCCTTATATAACTCTAGTTAAATCTTAATATTTATATCTCTTGTAATAAAATAAACGTTTTATACTATCAGCTCTGTCTAGTGTTAAGCAGTTATTTAAAATGTAATTATTAAGTAAAAATCTAAATAAAATGTCTTTATTGCTCTATGTCTTATTGAGCACCCTTATATACCTCTGGTTAAATCTTAATGATTATTTATCCTATAATTAATTAATCGTTTTATAATATCAGCTCTGTTTAGAGTTGAGCACTTATTTTATAGTGTATTTATTAAGTAAAAATCTAAATAAAATGTCTTTATTGCTCTATGTCTCATTAAGCAGTCTTATATACCTCTGGTTAAATCTTAATGATTATTTATCCTGTAATTAATTAATCGGTTTATAATATCAGCAAGTTAAATCTTTGTTTATTTATCTTTTAATAAAATAGAAGTTTTATAATATCAGCTCTGTCTAGAGTTGAGCACTTATTTTAAAGTGTATTTATTAAGTAAAAATCTAAATAAAATCTCTTTATTGCTCTATGTCTCATTGAGCACTCTTATATAACTCTAGTTAAACCTTAATGTTTATTTATCCTGTAATAAATAGACGTTTTATAATATCAGCTCTGTCTAGTGTTGAGCACTTATTTAAAATGTAATTATTAAGTAAAAATCTAAATAAAATGTGTTCATTGCTCTATGTCTCATTGAGCACTCTTATATAACTTTGGTTAAATCTTAATATTTATATCTCTTGTAATAAAATAAACGTTTTATAGTATTAGCTGTGTCTAGTGTTGAGCACTTATTTAAAGTGTATTTATTAAGTAAAAATCTTAATAAAATGTCTTTATTGCTCTGTCTCATTAAGCAGTCTTTTATACCTCTGGTTAAATCTTAATGATTATTTATCCTGTAATTAATTAATCGTTTTATAATATCAGCTCTGTCTAGAGTTGAGCACTTATTTTAAAGTGTAATTATTAAGTAAAAATCTAAATAAAATGTCTTCATTGCTCTATATCTTATTGAGCACTTTTATATAACTCTGGTTAAATCTTAATGCTTATTTATCCTGTAATAAAATAGACGTTTTATAATATCAGCTCTGTCTAGAGTTGAGCACTTATTTTAAAGTGTATTTATTAAGTAAAAATCTAAATAAAATGTCTTTATTGCTCTGTCTCATTAAGCAGTCTTATATAACTCTGGTGAAATCTTAATGATTATTTATCCTGTAATTAATTAATCGTTTTATAATATCAGCTCTGTCTAGAGTTGAGCACTTATTTTAAAGTGTAATTATTAAGTAAAAATCTAAATAAAATGTGTTCATTGCTCTATATCTTATTGAGCACTTTTATATAACTCAAGCTAAATCTTTGTTTATTTATCCTTTAATAAAATAGACGTTTTATAATATCAGCTCTGTCTAGAGTTGAGCACTTATTTTAAAGTGTATTTATTAAGTAAAAATCTAAATAAAATGTCTTTATTGCTCTATGTCTCATTGAGCACTCTTATATAACTTTGGTTTAATCTTAATGTTTATATCTCTTGTAATAAAATAAACATTTTATAGTATTAGCTGTGTCTAGAGTTGAGCACTTATTTTAAAGTGTATTTATTAAGTAAAAATCTAAATAAAATGTCTTTATTGCTCTGTCTCATTAAGCAGTCTTTTATACCTCTGGTTAAATCTTAATGATTATTTATCCTGTAATTAATTAATCGTTTTATAATATCAGCTCTGTCTAGGATTGAGCACTTATTTTAAAGTGTATTTATTAAGTAAAAATCTTAATAAAATCTCTTTATTGCTCTCTGTCTCGTTAAGCAGTCTTATATAACTCAAGCTAAATCTTTGTTTATTTATCCTTTAATAAAATAGACGTTTTATAATATCAGCTCTGTCTAGAGTTGAGCACTTATTTTAAAGTGTATTTATTAAGTAAAAATCTAATTAAAATGTCTTTATTGCTCTATGTCTCATTGAGCACTCTTATATAACTTTGGTTTAATCTTAATGTTTATTTATCCTGTAATAAATAGACGTTTTATAATATCAGCTCCGTCTAGTATTGAGCACTTATTTTAAAGTGTATTTATTAAGTAAAAATCTAAATAAAATGTCTTTATTGCTCTATGTCTCATTAAGCAGTCTTATATACCTCTGGTTAAATCTTAATGTTTATTTATCCTGTAATTAATTAATCGTTTTATAATATCAGCTCTGTCTAGAGTTGAGCACTTATTTTAAAGTGTATTTATTAAGTAAAAATCTAAATAAAATGTCTTTATTGCTCTATGTCTCATTAAGCAGTCTTATATACCTCTGGTTAAATCTTAATGCTTATTTATCCTGTAAAAAATTAATCGTTTTATAATATCAGCAAGTTAAATCTTTGTTTATTTATCTTTTAATAAAATAGAAGTTTTATAATATCAGCTCTGTCTAGTTTTGAGCACTTATTTAAAATGTAATTAATCAGTTAAAATGTAAATAAAATGGCTTTATTGCTCTATGTCTCATTGAGCACTCTTATATAACTTTGGTTTAATCTTAATGTTTATTTATCCTGTAATAAATAGACGTTTATAATATCAGCTCCGTCTAGTATTGAGCACTTATTTAATATGTAATTATTAAGTAAAAATCTAAATAAAATGTCTTTATTGCTCTATGTCTCATTGAGCACTCTTATATAACTCTGGTTAAATCTTAATGCTTATTTATCCTGTAATAAAATAGACGTTTTATAATATCAGCTCTGCCTAGTGTTGAGCACTTATTTAAAATGTAATTATTAAGTAAAAATCTAAATAAAATGTCTTTATTGCTCTGTCTTATTGAGCACTCTTATATAACTCTGGTTAAATCTTAATGTTTATTTAGCCTGTAATAAAATAAACGTTTTATAATATCAGCTCTGTCTAGTGTTGAGCACTTATTTAAAGTGTAATTATTAAGTAAAAATCTAAATAAAATGTCTTTATTGCTCTATGTCTTATTGAGCACTCTTATATAACTCTGGTTAAATCTTAATGTTTATTTAGCCTGTAATAAAATAAACGTTTTATAATATCAGCTCTGTCTTGAGCACATTTTTAAAATGTAATTATTAAGTAAAAATCTTAGTAAATGTATTTATTGCTCTGTCTCATTGAGCACTCTTAATTAACTCTGATAAATCTTAATATTTATATCTCTTGTAATAAAATAAACGTTTTATAATATCAGCTCTGTCTAGTGTTGAGCAGTTATTTAGAGTGTAATTATTAACTAAAAATCTAAATAAAATGTCTTTATTGCTCTATATCTCATTGAGCACTCTTATATAACTCTGGTTCAATATTAATGTGTATTTATCCTGTAATAAAATAAACGTTTTATAATATCAGCTCTGGCTAGTTTTGAGCACTATTTCAAGTGTAATTATTCAGTAAAAATCTAAATAAATTATATAATGCTCGTTCTTAGATATTTGAATAAAAGTAACCTGTTATAATATCAGCTCTTTTTTCGAAGCTTTGTATTTAGTTTTGAAAACATTTGTCATTTATAGCAGAGAAATTTCCTTTAAGAGTGCTCAATGTATGAGTTAATTTTTGGAGTTATTTGAAAAATACAAATTTCTGTTATGCGATCCAAAATTTTCTTTGAGACTGCAAAATAGATAAGTACAGCTCTGTAGTGAGTTTTAAAATTGTGTATTGCGAGTATGCTGGAAAAGTAATTACCAGAGTGCTTAATACTGTGGTAGAGTTCTGTGGAAAGATTTGAAAGAATTTTTCTCATTTGTGCTAGACAAATTTACTTTGAGTAAAGCTCTTTCGTACGTTTAAACAATATATATATATATATATATATACATACATACATATATATATGCCAATGATGCTTGCATGTGCTCCATAGTTTAATATAGCTGTGTAGTAAATTTAACAATTGTGTTGTTTAATTATGCAAGACGATTTTACTTTAAGAGTGCTCAATGCATTTATAGAGCTTTGTAGTAAGATTTGGAAACATTTTGGCAATTATTTTAGACAAATCTACTTCCAGAGTGCTTAATATATTAGTAGAGCTAAATAAAACATTTGAGAAACAGATATGGCATTTCAACTGCATAAATTTATTTTTACAGAGTTCAATACATTAGTAGAGCTAAATATAGACTTTCAAAAAATATGTATGGCAATTCAGCTACACGAATATACTTTGAGAGTGCTCAATACATTAGTAGACGAAAGCATAAAATTCAGAAAACATGAAGAACTCTGCAGTATGTTTTAAAAACCTAAATGTCAATACGTAAGTATAGATATACTGTAAGTTTTTAATATATAATATATATATATATATATATATATATATATATATATATGACAAGTATTTGAAACAAGCTTCCTATTTGAGTGCCTAATATATTTGATAGCTCTATGGTAAGTTTAAAAAACATATTTCCAAATTATGTTAGACAAATTGTCTTTGAGAGTGCTCATTTTAAAGTAGAGCTCTGTAGAAAATTTTTGAGACATGTTCAGCAATTTAAGTTCATATCAGTTAATAAATAGAGCTATATAGTGAGTTTTGCAAGCTTATATGTCACTTATCCTAGACAAGTTAACTCTTGTAGCTGTGCAATACATAAGTAGAGTTCTGCATTAGTTTTGGGGGTATGGTTCTCACTTTATTAGGGCAATAACTTGGACACATTATACTCTGGACAAATCCATTGAGGACAACCAAAGGTACCCTGTTTTTTTTCCACTCTGTTGAATAAGACTCATCCGTCTTGGTTCACTCTTGGGACATTAAAACAAAAAAGGTGAAGAATTAAAAAAAAAACGAATGCAAAAATGTAAATGTCTTTGCAAGTCATTCATTTTCATAACACAAAAATATCTGTAAGAAATTGATAAAAGAATGCACAAACAATAAAATACAACTTTGCTGTCTTGGAATCTAAAATCAGTAGAAACTTCCCCTACTGAAATTCCCGCACACCTCAAAAAAAAAAAGAATCCTTCCCAATGCAATACTTTTCAAGCAATTACAGTGTCAGACTTGGTACTGCAATGACTCTGTAAACTGAAAAAATATGTATAAAAAAAATTGTTAAGCAAAATTGATTCATGTCAACACCTCTCCCAACACCACAGATTAACTACAAAAATACTTGATAAAGCAAAACCCAATTACAAATGTGTATGAAAAAAATCAAAATAAAAAAAATAAAAAAAATCAACCAAGCAATGGATCATGATTTTCTGGTGTTTGATGGAATGTGAGTAGGCATACAGCCTGGATAATTTTCCAAGGTAAGTGATGATATTCATTATTATTGTCTTTTTGGATTAGTTCAGATATATCTCATAACTATAATTGTTTTATGTATATATTTATATGTCTAGATGTTATGTGTGCTATTTGTATGTTCCCTTTAGAAAAGAAAATCTACAAGTGTATTCTGATGTAAAATTAACCAGTAAAACCAATGCTTGTATTTCTGATACACCAACTATTTCTTATTAGCATATAAGTTGAATCATGAAATTTATCTCCCTTGCCTGTCTCTCTTTATACCTCTGTATTTATCTAGATCTGTCTATCTCTCTCTTCTTATTCTTTATCCCTATTAGCCGTCTTGCCAACCCCTATGTGCGAACTTATAAATGTCAACATGTCTAGATTGATAAGCTTCTCATTTACCGGTACCTAACTCCCGTTTTGAAGTAAGAAGTTTTAACTTGAATACACGTTGATATGTCAAGGTAACAGTAGGCATCGATCGGGCACTTCCAGACGCCAACCTACACGGTGCAGAGAAAGAACAGAAAAAAAACTAAGTCCCGATGTGCCTAGCAGATCAGAAGGCATTTTGCGACGCCTACATGCACCCAACATGGAAGTAGACGTCGATCGGGCACTTCCAGACACTTACTTACACTGTTTTGATCTTGGAAATTTTCAATTGTATACACATTGACTTGCCTTGGTCTATAGGATTCTCATTTACCTATACCTACGTCCCCTTATGTTTGGACTTAGAAATTTTCAATTGAATACACGTTGACTTGACTTGGTCTATAGGATTCTCATTTACCTATACCTACGTCCCCTCTTGTTTGGACTTAGAAATTTTCAATTGAATACACGTTGACTTGACTTGATCTATAGGATTCTCATTTACCTATACCTACGTCCCCTCTTGTTTCGACTTAGAAATTTTAATTGGATACACGTTGACTTGCCTTGGTCTATAGGATTCTCATTTACCTATACCAACGTCCCCTCTTGTTTCGACTTAGAAATTTTCAATTGTATACACGTTGACTTGCCTTGGTCTATAGGATTCTCATTTACCTATACCTTCATCCCCTCTTGTTTGGACTTAGAAATTTTCAATTGAATACACGTTGACTTGACTTGATCTATAGGATTCTCATTTACCTATACCTACGTCCCCTCTTGTTTCGACTTAGAAATTTTCAATTGAATACACGTTGACTTGACTTGATCTATAGGATTCTCATTTACCTATACCTACATCCCCTCTTGTTTCGACTTAGAAATTTTCAATTGAATACACGTTGACTTGACTTGATCTATAGGATTCTCATTTACCTATACCTACGTCCCCTCTTGTTTCGACTTAGAAATTTTCAATTGAATACACGTTGACTTGACTTGATCTATAGGATTCTCATTTACCTATACCTACATCCCCTCTTGTTTCGACTTAGAAATTTTCAATTGAATACACGTTGACTTGACTTGATCTATAGGATTCTCATTTACCTATACCTACGTCCCCTCTTGTTTCGACTTAGAAATTTTCAATTGAATACACGTTGAGATGACTTGGTCTATAGGATTCTCATTTACCTATACCTTCATCCCCTCTTGTTTGGACTTAGAAATTTTCAATAGAATACACGTTGAGATGACTTGGTCTATAGGATTCTCATTTACCTATACCTTCATCCCCTATTGTTTGGACTTAGAAATTTTCAATTGAATACACGTTGAGATGACTTGGTCTATAGGATTCTCATTTACCTATACCTTCATCCCCTCTTGTTTGGACTTAGAAATTTTCAATTGAATACACGTTGACTTGCATTGGTCTATAGGATTCTCATTTACCTATACCTTCGTCCCTTCTTGTTTGGACTAAGAAATTTTCAATTGAATACACGCTGAGATGACTTGGTCTATAGGATTCTCATTTACCTATACCTTCGTCCCCTATTGTTTGGACTTAGAAATTTTCAATTGAATACACGCTGAGATGACTTGGTCTATAGGATTCTCATTTACCTATACCTTCGTCCCCTATTGTTTGGACTTAGAAATTTTCAATTGAATACACGTTGAGATGACTTGGTCTATAGGATTCTCATTTACCTATACCAACATCCCCTCTTGTTTGGACTTAGAAATTTTCAATTGAATACACGCTGAGATGACTTGGTCTATAGGATTCTCATTTACCTATACCTACGTCCCCTCTTGTTTGGACTTAGAAATTTTCAATTGAATACACGTTGAGATGACTTGGTCTATAGGATTCTCATTTACCTATACCTTCGTCCCCTCTTGTTTGGACTTAGAAATTTTCAATTGAATACATGTTGAGATGACTTGGTCTATAGGATTCTCATTTACCTATACCTTCGTCCCCTCTTGTTTGGACTTAGAAATTTTCAATTGAATACACGTTGACTTGCATTGGTCTATAGGATTCTCATCTACCTATATCCACATCCCCTCTTTTTTGGACTTAGAAATTTTCAATTGAATACACGTTGACTTGCATTGGTCTATAGGATTCTCATTTACCTATACCTTCGTCCCCTCTTGTTTGGACTTAGAAATTTTCAATTGAATACATGTTGAGATGACTTGGTCTATAGGATTCTCATTTACCTATACCTTCGTCCCCTCTTGTTTGGACTTAGAAATTTTCAATTGAATACACGTTGACTTGCATTGGTCTATAGGATTCTCATCTACCTATATCCACATCCCCTCTTTTTTGGACTTAGAAATTTTCAATTGAATACACGTTGACTTGCATTGGTCTATAGGATTCTCATTTACCTATACCTACGTCCCCTCTTGTTTGGACTTAGAAATTTTCAATTGAATACATGTTGAGATGACTTGGTCTATAGGATTCTCATTTACCTATACCTTCATCCCCTCTTGTTTGGACTTAGAAATTTTCAATTGAATACACGTTGACTTGCATTGGTCTATAGGATTCTCATTTACCTATACCTTCGTCCCTTCTTGTTTGGACTAAGAAATTTTCAATTGAATACACGCTGAGATGACTTGGTCTATAGGATTCTCATTTACCTATACCTTCGTCCCCTATTGTTTGGACTTAGAAATTTTCAATTGAATACACGCTGAGATGACTTGGTCTATAGGATTCTCATTTACCTATACCTTCGTCCCCTATTGTTTGGACTTAGAAATTTTCAATTGAATACACGTTGAGATGACTTGGTCTATAGGATTCTCATTTACCTATACCAACATCCCCTCTTGTTTGGACTTAGAAATTTTCAATTGAATACACGCTGAGATGACTTGGTCTATAGGATTCTCATTTACCTATACCTACGTCCCCTCTTGTTTGGACTTAGAAATTTTCAATTGAATACACGTTGAGATGACTTGGTCTATAGGATTCTCATTTACCTATACCTTCGTCCCCTCTTGTTTGGACTTAGAAATTTTCAATTGAATACATGTTGAGATGACTTGGTCTATAGGATTCTCATTTACCTATACCTTCGTCCCCTCTTGTTTGGACTTAGAAATTTTCAATTGAATACACGTTGACTTGCATTGGTCTATAGGATTCTCATCTACCTATATCCACATCCCCTCTTTTTTGGACTTAGAAATTTTCAATTGAATACACGTTGACTTGCATTGGTCTATAGGATTCTCATTTACCTATACCTACGTCCCCTCTTGTTTGGACTTAGAAATTTTCAATTGAATACATGTTGAGATGACTTGGTCTATAGGATTCTCATTTACCTATACCTGCGTCCCCTCTTGTTTGGACTTAGAAATTTTCAATTGAATACACGTTGACTTGACTTGATCTATAGGATTCTCATTTACCTATACCTACATCCCCTCTTGTTTCGACTTAGAAATTTTCAATTGAATACACGTTGACTTGACTTGATCTATAGGATTCTCATTTACCTATACCTACGTCCCCTCTTGTTTCGACTTAGAAATTTTCAATTGAATACACGTTGAGATGACTTGGTCTATAGGATTCTCATTTACCTATACCTTCATCCCCTCTTGTTTGGACTTAGAAATTTTCAATTGAATACACGTTGAGATGACTTGGTCTATAGGATTCTCATTTACCTATACCAACATCCCCTCTTGTTTGGACTTAGAAATTTTCAATTGAATACACGCTGAGATGACTTGGTCTATAGGATTCTCATTTACCTATACCTTCGTCCCCTCTTGTTTGGACTTAGAAATTTTCAATTGAATACACGTTGAGATGACTTTGTCTATAGGATTCTCATTTACCTATACCTTTGTCCCCTCTTGTTTGGACTTAGAAATTTTCAATTGAATACACGTTGACTTGCATTGGTCTATAGGATTCTCATCTACCTATACCTTCATCCTCTCTTGTTTGGACTTAGAAATTTTCAATTGAATACACGTTGAGATGACTTGGTCTATAGGATTCTCATTTACCTATACCAACATCCCCTCTTGTTTGGACTTAGAAATTTTCAATTGAATACACGTTGACTTGCATTGGTCTATAGGATTCTCATTTACCTATACCTTCATCCCCTCTTGTTTGGACTTAGAAATTTTCAATTGAATACACGTTGACTTGCATTGGTCTATAGGATTCTCATTTACCTATACCTTCGTCCCCTCTTGTTTGGACTTAGAAATTTTCAATTGAATACACGCTGAGATGACTTGGTCTATAGGATTCTCATTTACCTATACCTTCGTCCCCTATTGTTTGGACTTAGAAATTTTCAATTGAATACACGCTGAGATGACTTGGTCTATAGGATTCTCATTTACCTATACCTACATCCCCTATTGTTTGGACTTAGAAATTTTCAATTGAATACACGTTGAAATGACTTGGTCTATAGGATTCTCATTTACCTATACCTTCGTCCCCTCTTGTTTGGACTTAGAAATTTTCAATTGAATACACGTTGAGATGACTTGGTCTATAGGATTCTCATTTACCTATACCTTCGTCCCCTCTTGTTTTGACTTAGAAATTTTCAATTGAATACACGTTGAGATGACTTGGTCTATAGGATTCTCATTTACCTATACCTTCGTCCCCTCTTGTTTGGACTTAGAAATTTTCAATTGAATACACGTTGAGATGACTTGGTCTATAGGATTCTCATTTACCTATACCTTCATCGCCTCTTGTTTGGACTTAGAAATTTTCAATTGAATACACGTTGAAATGACTTGGTCTATAGGATTCTCATTTACCTATACCTTCGTCGCCTCTTGTTTGGACTTAGAAATTTTCAATTGAATACACGTTGAGATGACTTGGTCTATAGGATTCTCATTTACCTATACCTACGTCCCCTCTTGTTTGGACTTAGAAATTTTCAATTGAATACACGTTGAGATGACTTGGTCTATAGGATTCTCATTTACCTATACCTTCGTCCCCTCTTGTTTGGACTTAGAAATTTTCAATTGAATACACGTTGAGATGACTTGGTCTATAGGATTCTCATTTACCTATACCTACGTCCCCTCTTGTTTGGACTTAGAAATTTTCAATTGAATACACGTTGAGATGACTTGGTCTATAGGATTCTCATTTACCTATACCTTCGTCCCCTCTTGTTTGGACTTAGAAATTTTCAATTGAATACACGTTGAGATGACTTGGTCTATAGGATTCTCATTTACCTATACCTACGTCCCCTCTTGTTTGGACTTAGAAATTTTCAATTGAATACACGTTGAGATGACTTGGTCTATAGGATTCTCATTTACCTATACCTTCGTCCCCTCTTGTTTGGACTTAGAAATTTTCAATTGAATACACGTTGAGATGACTTGGTCTATAGGATTCTCATTTACCTATACCTACGTCCCCTCTTGTTTGGACTTAGAAATTTTCAATTGAATACACGTTGAGATGACTTGGTCTATAGGATTCTCATTTACCTATACCTTCGTCCCCTCTTGTTTGGACTTAGAAATTTTCAATTGAATACACGTTGAGATGACTTGGTCTATAGGATTCTCATTTACTTATACCTTCATCCCCTCTTGTTTGGACTTAGAAATTTTCAATTGAATACACGTTGAGATGACTTGGTCTATAGGATTCTCATTTACCTATACCTTCGTCCCCTCTTGTTTGGACTTAGAAATTTTCAATTGAATACACGTTGAGATGACTTGGTCTATAGGATTCTCATTTACCTATACCTTCGTTCCCTCTTGTTTGGACTTAGAAATTTTCAATTGAATACACGTTGAGATGACTTGGTCTATAGGATTCTCATTTACCTATACCTTCGTCCCCTCTTGTTTGGACTTTGAAATTTTCAATTGAATACACGTTGAGATGACTTGGTCTATAGGATTCTCATTTACCTATACCTTCATCGCCTCTTGTTTGGACTTAGAAATTTTCAATTGAATACACGTTGAAATGACTTGGTCTATAGGATTCTCATTTACCTATACCTTCGTCGCCTCTTGTTTGGACTTAGAAATTTTCAATTGAATACACGTTGAGATGACTTGGTCTATAGGATTCTCATTTACCTATACCTACGTCCCCTCTTGTTTGGACTTAGAAATTTTCAATTGAATACACGTTGAGATGACTTGGTCTATAGGATTCTCATTTACCTATACCTTCGTCCCCTCTTGTTTGGACTTAGAAATTTTCAATTGAATACACGTTGAGATGACTTGGTCTATAGGATTCTCATTTACCTATACCTACGTCCCCTCTTGTTTGGACTTAGAAATTTTCAATTGAATACACGTTGAGATGACTTGGTCTATAGGATTCTCATTTACCTATACCTTCGTCCCCTCTTGTTTGGACTTAGAAATTTTCAATTGAATACACGTTGAGATGACTTGGTCTATAGGATTCTCATTTACCTATACCTACGTCCCCTCTTGTTTGGACTTAGAAATTTTCAATTGAATACACGTTGAGATGACTTGGTCTATAGGATTCTCATTTACCTATACCTTCGTCCCCTCTTGTTTGGACTTAGAAATTTTCAATTGAATACACGTTGAGATGACTTGGTCTATAGGATTCTCATTTACCTATACCTACGTCCCCTCTTGTTTGGACTTAGAAATTTTCAATTGAATACACGTTGAGATGACTTGGTCTATAGGATTCTCATTTACCTATACCTTCGTCCCCTCTTGTTTGGACTTAGAAATTTTCAATTGAATACACGTTGAGATGACTTGGTCTATAGGATTCTCATTTACTTATACCTTCATCCCCTCTTGTTTGGACTTAGAAATTTTCAATTGAATACACGTTGAGATGACTTGGTCTATAGGATTCTCATTTACCTATACCTTCGTCCCCTCTTGTTTGGACTTAGAAATTTTCAATTGAATACACGTTGAGATGACTTGGTCTATAGGATTCTCATTTACCTATACCTTCGTTCCCTCTTGTTTGGACTTAGAAATTTTCAATTGAATACACGTTGAGATGACTTGGTCTATAGGATTCTCATTTACCTATACCTTCGTCCCCTCTTGTTTGGACTTTGAAATTTTCAATTGAATACACGTTGAGATGACTTGGTCTATAGGATTCTCATTTACCTATACCTTCGTCCCCTCTTGTTTGGACTTAGAAATTTTCAATTGAATACACGTTGAAATGACTTGGTCTATAGGATTCTCATTTACCTATACCTTCGCCCCCTCTTGTTTGGACTTAGAAATTTTCAATTGAATACACGTTGAAATGACTTGGTCTATAGGATTCTCATTTACCTATACCTTCGTCCCCTCTTGTTTGGACTTAGAAATTTTCAATTGAATACACGTTGAGATGACTTGGTCTATAGGATTCTCATTTACCTATACCTTCGTCCCCTCTTGTTTGGACTTAGAAATTTTCAATTGAATACACGTTGAAATGACTTGGTCTATAGGATTCTCATTTACCTATACCTTCGTCCCCTCTTGTTTGGACTTAGAAATTTTCAATTGAATACACGTTGAGATGACTTGGTCTATAGGATTCTCATTTACCTATACCTTCGTCCCCTCTTGTTTGGACTTAGAAATTTTCAATTGAATACACGTTGAGATGACTTGGTCTATAGGATTCTCATTTACCTATACCTTCGTCCCCTCTTGTTTGGACTTAGAAATTTTCAATTGAATACACGTTGAGATGACTTGGTCTATAGGATTCTCATTTACCTATACCTTCGTCCCCTCTTGTTTGGACTTAGAAATTTTCAATTGAATACACGTTGAGATGACTTGGTCTATAGGATTCTCATTTACCTATACCAACGTCCCCTCTTGTTTGTACTTAGAAATTTTCAATTGAATACACGTTGAAATGACTTGGTCTATAGGATTCTCATTTACCTATACCTTCGTCCCCTCTTGTTTGGACTTAGAAATTTTCAATTGAATACACGTTGAGATGACTTGGTCTATAGGATTCTCATTTACCTATACCTTCATCCCCTCTTGTTTGGACTTAGAAATTTTCAATTGAATACACGTTGAGATGACTTGGTCTATAGGATTCTCATTTACCTATACCTACGTCCCCTCTTGTTTGGACTTAGAAATTTTCAATTGAATACACGTTGAGATGACTTGGTCTATAGGATTCTCATTTACCCATATCCACATCCCCTCTTGTTTGGACTTAGAAATTTTCAATTGAATACACGTTGACTTGACTTGGTCTATAGGATTCTCATTTACCTATACCTTCGTCCCCTCTTGTTTGGACTTAGAAATTTTAAATTGAATACACGTTGACTTGACTTGGTCTATAGGATTCTCATTTACCTATACCTTCGTCCCCTCTTGTTTGGACTTAGAAATTTTCAATTGAATACACGTTGACTTGACTTGGTCTATAGGATTCTCATCTACCTATATCCACATCCCCTCTTGTTTGGACTTAGAAATTTTCAATTGAATACACGTTGACTTGACTTGGTCTATAGGATTCTCATTTACCTATACCTTCGTCCCCTCTTGTTTGGACTTAGAAATTTTAAATTGAATACACGTTGACTTGACTTGGTCTATAGGATTCTCATTTACCTATACCTTCGTCCCCTCTTGTTTGGACTTAGAAATTTTCAATTGAATACACGTTGAGATGACTTGGTCTATAGGATTCTCATTTACCTATACCTTCGTCCCCTATTGTTTGGACTTAGAAATTTTCAATTGAATACACGTTGACTTGACTTGGTCTATAGGATTCTCATTTACCTATACCTTCGTCCCCTCTTGTTTGGACTTAGAAATTTTCAATTGAATACACGTTGAGATGACTTGGTCTATAGGATTCTCATTTACCTATACCTTCGTCCCCTCTTGTTTGGACTTAGAAATTTTCAATTGAATACACGTTGAGATGACTTGGTCTATAGGATTCTCATTTACCTATACCTTCGTCCCCTCTTGTTTGGACTTAGAAATTTTCAATTGAATACACGTTGAGATGACTTGGTCTATAGGATTCTCATTTACCTATACCTTCGTCCCCTCTTGTTTGGACTTAGAAATTTTCAATTGAATACACGTTGAAATGACTTGGTCTATAGGATTCTCATTTACCTATACCTTCGTCCCCTCTTGTTTGGACTTAGAAATTTTCAATTGAATACACGTTGAAATGACTTGGTCTATAGGATTCTCATTTACCTATACCTTCATCCCCTCTTGTTTGGACTTAGAAATTTTCAATTGAATACACGTTGAAATGACTTGGTCTATAGGATTCTCATTTACTTATACCTTCATCCCCTCTTGTTTGGACTTAGAAATTTTCAATTGAATACACGTTGAGATGACTTGGTCTATAGGATTCTCATTTACCTATACCTTCGTCCCCTCTTGTTTGGACTTAAAAATTTTCAATTGAATACACGTTGAGATGACTTGGTCTATAGGATTCTCATTTACCTATACCTTCGTCCCCTCTTGTTTGGACTTAGAAATTTTCAATTGAATACACGTTGAGATGACTTGGTCTATAGGATTCTCATTTACCTATACCTTCGTCCCCTCTTGTTTGGACTTAGAAATTTTCAATTGAATACACGTTGAGATGACTTGGTCTATAGGATTCTCATTTACCTATACCTTCGTCCCCTCTTGTTTTGACTTAGAAATTTTCAATTGAATACACGTTGAGATGACTTGGTCTATAGGATTCTCATTTACCTATACCTTCGTCCCCTCTTGTTTGGACTTAGAAATTTTCAATTGAATACACGTTGAGATGACTTGGTCTATAGGATTCTCATTTACCTATACCTGCGTCCCCTCTTGTTTGGACTTAGAAATTTTCAATTGAATACACGTTGAGATGACTTGGTCTATAGGATTCTCATTTACCTATACCTTCGTCCCCTCTTGTTTGGACTTAGAAATTTTCAATTGAATACACGTTGAGATGACTTGGTCTATAGGATTCTCATTTACCTATACCTTCGTCCCCTCTTGTTTGGACTTAGAAATTTTCAATTGAATACACGTTGAGATGACTTGGTCTATAGGATTCTCATTTACCTATACCTTCATCCCCTCTTGTTTGGATATAGAAATTTTCAATTGAATACAATCTGAGATGACTTGGTCTATAGGATTCTCATTTACCTATACCTTCATCCCCTTTTTTTTGGATTTAGAAATTGTCAATTGAATACACGTTGACTTGACTTGGTCTATAGGATTCTGATTTACCTATACCTACATCCCCTCTTGTTTGGATTTAGAAATTATCAATTGAATACACGTTTACTTGACTTGGTCTATAGGATTCTGATTTACCTATACCTACGTCCCCTCTTTTTTGGACTTAGAAATTTTCAATTGAATACACGTTGACTTGACTTGGCCTTTTCATCCCCTCCTCACCCCTATGCCAGAATGTTCGACCACCCTATATTCTTTAATGGAACTTTTTTCAAATTGAAAATGTCTGGTTATTTTTAACTCGTTTGAAAAGCTGGTTAAGAAGTAATACCTGTAGGATTATGTATTAACTTTAGATCGAAGTAATGCATACTTTAAAAGAAAAAAAAATTAATTTACCACAAATCAGATGAGGTATTGTTTGAATCCTTCCCCGGCATCTATAATAGCCACGATAAAGTCTTGTTAAGTGGTAAGGGCCATCTAGAGGCGAGAGCAGTGTTTAGAGACGGCTCGTCTGTTAAGATGTGGTTGTTCAGTGACGCGTGGTATAGGCACGGCTTGTCTGATCGTGACGTTGTGGAAATGACGCGTTATACCCGCCGATGTTAAAAATCCCCTTTTCTTTGCGCTCGAGATGACAAAAGCTTCCGTTTCTCGTATCAGGGCAAGATTTCATCTTGTAACATACATCAAAACAACAATGATATAAATGTGGGTGTGCCACAGGGGTCAATCCTTGGCCCTTTATTATTCCTGATTTTCATAAACGACTTCCCTGATAAAATTGTCTCTGAGATGGGTATATTTGCTGATGACACTATGCTCTATAACAGACTCAAAGGAAAATAAATGAAGACATATCTAAGGAAATTGCTAAAAACTCTCGAGGACGCATAGTAGCATGTCTGTAGTAGAATGGGGCCAAAACTGGATGGTAATGTTTAATGCCGGCAAGATTAAGCTTATTTCTTTTAATGGGGCCGTAACTGGTTGGTAATGTTTAATGCTGCCAAGACTAAGCTCATTTACTTTAATAATTACAAGAAACTTTCTCAAATACTGAATGCCATGACTAATGATAAACTAGTATTTCCCTCAAGATTCTAGGGTTAACATTCACAGACCAGAAAGAAAGAGGTTGTCATGACCAAGATGGACATCAAGACTGTTCCTCATATTATTGTCATTATTTCTCCCCAAGCAACACCTATCTACAACTCTCACTGGCTAGGTTTCACTTCTGCGTGCTCATGTTCAATAGAATCTTCCCTTGGTGAACAATGGTAACACTCTGCTGGTTTGTAATGACTGTGCTCCACTGATATCATCAGAAAAAAAAACTTCATCATTCAAAAATATTTTCTCCAATCTATTGTTCCCCCTCGCCAAACTTTCACAAGAAACACCCGTCCAGCAGAAAACACTATCACTAATTCCCCCCCACTGTTTATCTGTGCCTAAACCTAAACGTAGATTCCATGAGCAAAGCTTCTTTCTTAAAACTACACGCCTGTGGAATGGTCTTCCGGTTTTCTGCTTTCCAGCTGACTACAATATGGTTGTCTTCAAGTTTAATGTAAACAAGTTTTTGAGGGGCCGTTCCATATAAGTAAACAAATTTACCGAATCTCCATTGCTAATGGTTACTATATTGTCTAATGCACCTTTGGCAGTCGGACTGACGTATACCCACAATTTGTTGTCTCTGCTTTTGTATTCAATGTATTTTGTGTCTTTCTTCCAAACCCTTACACGACCACTGCAACAAC
The DNA here is from genome assembly GCF_053919585.1 of Euprymna scolopes. Lineage (NCBI taxonomy): Eukaryota > Metazoa > Mollusca > Cephalopoda > Sepiida > Sepiolidae > Euprymna > Euprymna scolopes. The sequence goes on along the minus strand of NC_136527.1, from coordinate 93,414,698 downwards.
CTCAATAGCTTCGCCATCCAGATATACTTTATTGGCTTCATGAGACAAAATGCACCAAACATTGATGCTTTTTGTTTTTCTATTTCCTTTTGAAAAACTTCATCATGTTCTGCAAAACCAAAAACAAATACAACCCACCTTTTCCCTCTTCCTAATTCCCCTTTCTGTCTCCCCCCCCACTTCCTGACTGGTTTCCTAACTTAAAATGTACCAAACATTAATACTGTAACACTTTTCCCTTGTGGGAATTAAAATGCAGACACAAGACTGAACCCTTAAGCTTACTGTAAACTGTTTTTGACTCCTGGTGGGGGCATGAGACCAATGAATTCGTCAATCATTTTTATAACCACCGGCTGTGCTAAACCAACCAATGAAATCTTCCAAAGTTAATATAAAAATTGTCGAATTTTGGATTCAGTCAGTTCGCCGTTAACTACATCACGGACCGCATTTGATTCTTGGCCGCCATCTTGGTTACTGCCAATTACACTCAGGATCTGATCTGAACTATGCCGCCATCTTTGTTACACATAATGTCTCAACACTTAACAGTAACACTAATTATCTTTATTGTCTGCACGCTTGTGGAATTGTCTTCCATTTTCCTGCTTTCCAGCTGGCTACACTGTGGTTGTCTTCAAGTCTAATGTAAACAAGTTTTTGATGAGTCATTCCATACGAGTTAACAAATTTACCGAATTTCCATTACTAACGATTACTATATTGTCCAATTTCTACTGTACACTCTTTAACCCTTATCCTCGAGTGGCCTCTTGGCCTTCATAAGTGGTGATGCCTGTGTAACCCCCCCCCCCCCCCAAAAAAAACTGTATTTCTCGTGGTAGATTCCACGAACAAAGCTTCTTTCTCAGAAGTGCATGCCTGTGGAACTCTGTTCCGTTTGCCTGTTTCCCACCTGACTACAACTTGGATGTCTTCAAGTCCAACATAAACAAATTCCTGATGAACCGCCCCCTTAAGTAATCCAATTCATCAAATCTCCATTACTAACGATAACTACAATATTATCCCGTTGATTACTGTACACGTAATAATCCTTATCCTCGAGTGGCCTCCAGGCCTGGATAAGTGGTGACTCCTATGTAAAAAAAGAGAGGGTAATTCTTGTGTGCCCAAATGCTTCTAAGTACCACAAAAACATTGATTTTTTCTTTTCTTTTTTTTTACTCTTTCACTCTAAACGAACGATGTTGCCACTTGGAATGTAACATTACTATTTGGGATCGTGTCTAACGGGGGACTGCGGAGAGTCGAACAGCGAGATGTTTGTTCACATTACATTTAAATATCTGCAGATTAATGCAGTCAGGGAAGCAGGAAACAAGGAAAAAATTCCAAAGTCTAACAGTTAAAGGGAAGAAGGAAGAGTAGAATGCTTTCCGGCATCTAGGGACATCAATAATGAAGGGGTGAGATTTTGCTTATTGTCGACTCTTTCTACTACAACCATTGATCACCACACATTCAAAGAAAAACAAAGACTTTTATTTAACTTCAATCATTGTAATACGTTTTATTGCGTGTGTGTGTGTGTATATATAAATATATATATATATATACATGTATTTTTTTTTGTTTGTTGTTGTTGATTTATAAAGTTCATTTTAATATTTTTGTTGACTGTTTTTTGTTTCATTTTTTATTTTTTATCCAAAGCATATACCAATTTTTTTTTCAGCAGACTTGAAGCATTTTACTGAGAAATTAGAAAAAAATAAAAAATAAATTAAAAAAAATAATAATAATAAAAATGTTTGGAACCACAATTAAATTTTTTTCCCCCTTATAGAAAAAAAATACATTTTTCTCTTTTATTTTCACTTTAAAAGATTGTGTGGGGTTATTTTGAGAGGTGGGGGAGGGAAATATTTATATATAAATTTTTTTTTTTTCCATTAAAAAATTTTTTTTTTTCACTTTAATTAATTTATTTATATTTTTTTTGGTTTTTTATTTCGTCCATTTTTCTTTTTTTTAAATTTGGAATGGGTTGTGGTTGAGGATGTTTTAAAAAAATCATATATAAACATTAAAAAAAAATGAAAACATTGTCTTTTTATTCTTAAAAAAATTGGGATTGTATGTTTTTTTTACTTCATTTCAAAGCATATAGTTTGTTGGTTTTTTTTTTGGTTTTTTTTCAAATCTTTCTAAAATTTGTTGAACTTTTGGAGGAGGTCATCATTTCCGTCATAAATTAAATAACGCTGTAAAACGGGAGGATGAGAGGTCAACTCGTTAAAACAAACAAACAACGACAAAACATCTACAAGAATGAAGGTAAAATGTTTAGAGAAAGAAGACAGAAAGAAGGATCAAATATGTCACTGAATTGCATGAGCCGTAAAAAAAAAACAAAAAAAACCCTTATCCCCAAGTAGCCTCCGGGCCTTGATAATGGTGACTTCCATGTAAAAAAAAAAATGGAAGAATCTAGGATCATTTAACAAATGAAAGGAAAATTGATGAATTAATAATGCCCAAATTTTCTTAATCTAATTCCTAAAACTTCTTATATCATTCTCCATTTTTTTTCAAACTGCATCTCCACCGAAACACAAGGTCACAGAGTGGCACTAGGCAGATCAAATGATTACATTTTTTTTATGGATCATTCTTTTCTGAGCCTATTAAAATAGCTGCCACTTGGCAGGCGTAAGTCGACTTAAAGTGTTCTTGTACGCATGCGCAAATATACATTTTTACGTTAAAGTTGGTTCTTTTTTAACTGTCTCATATCTGTCTTATTTAAGATCATATGCGTTTTGTTTATTTATCGCGGACTATTTTCCTCGTCTTTATTAGTTGTTGTTTCGTGACGTTTTCGCCAACTATTCCTCTGGCCTTTGTCAAGTGGTTACCGCGACGGGATAGGAACTCCGTATCTCCTAACTGCATTCTCAGCAATTACTGCCTTCCATAGTTGTCGTCTAAAAAATAAATCATTAAATAATACTCATCTTAATAAGCATTCCAATTAATTAAATTATATAAACGTTTTATAGTGTGTAAAAACACCAAAAACTTTTCCAGATAGGTAGAAGAGTAACTTATCTTACATAACATTTGTTATATTTTTTACCACCTTTTTTTAATCTCTGTGGATTGTAAAACAAACCCTGCTGTTTCTATTTTTATTACTACTAATCTTATATATGGCATAATCACGTTGACACACCGGTTCTCGCCAGATCACAGAGGTTAAGCAACATTGAACCTAGCCAGTACGAGATGGGTGACCATTTGGGAATTCTAGGCACTGTGTGTGCTTTCCGCTTGTCTCGGCATTTGTATCCAGTTGTCCTGAACCTCCACTTGCCACTGGTATTCAACAATGTCGACTCAGGGGAGGTGGGGCTGGAGATTGCGCAACTCTTGCCACAAAAATTTCATGTGCAGGCACCCTTACCATGGGTATCCTTAGTCTGTCAAGACTGAAGGAAGCCTTGTACTACTAATCGTAATTAGTCTGTCTAGAAATGTAATCGATTAACTAAAATAATATGAGAGTTCAATAGAAACGTTGTTTTAATTTGAATAAAATATGCGCGGCTCTATACAGACTTCTTTCTCCATGTGAATTTTATTCTATTCAAATTAAAACAACGTTTCTATTGAACTCTCATTCTTGACGTTATTCTTACGTTACCTTCAAACATTTCAAAATACCACCGCCAGATACAATGCAAGGCTCTAAATTTACAGCATGGCAAGGAAGAAGAAAAGGAAAATAAGAAAAAAAAAACAGAAGATGGAGTATACCTCTGAAAAATATTTGTGATGAATTTCAAACAAGTAAAATATTTGTTTAATTTCCTAATATTACATTATGATTTGGCTTTCAAGCGCACTTGATGCGTATTTTATTTTATATAAATAATATATTAACTTTAACCATTTATTTGATATTATTTGATTCAAGGATGGAAAAAATTCACCAGATAAAAGTATATATACCGTACTTTGTGGTAATTGCATCAAGTCCAGGGTAATTGCACCAAAGTGCTCTTTTGGCAACCACGCATATAAAGAGGACTTCTTTTTTTTAGTTGATGCAATTACCCCAAAGTAGGGTATACATTTTTTATTAAATGATTAATAATTGGCAAAAAAATATAGAAACAGTTTTAAACGATTTTTATTAATTGTCTGTGATTTCTTTTATTTATTTAATAATTTAAAATGCAAAAAAAAAAAAAATTTAAAAACAGTTTTTTTTTTTTTTGTTGTTTTCTTTTTGGCTCAACAGTGTTCCGGTATTAACATTTGTAATAACAGGTTAATTTGATTCCCAAAATATATGGTGGAATTAAGAAACGAAAAAAGAATGGAGAGAATGGAAAATGATCTGTATGCCTAACTATATCAGTTTTAGAAGTTTCCAGGCGATGAGAATGGGGGAGAACTGAACATTGCCCCCCCCCAAAAAAAAAATTTTAAGCAATAAAAAATAATGAATATATTGATAGAAGAAGAAACACTGTTGGGTGAAGGGTGGGGGTAAGAAAACAGGAAATAATTTTTTTTTTTTTGGGGGGGGGGAGGGTTAAATTGATTAGATATTAGGGAGGTAGAGGAGAAAAGAGGAAGAAGAAGAAGATCCGGGAAGAGAAGGGGAAAGAAAGAGAGAGCAGATCTGAAAATAAAGAAAAGATCTGGAGAGAGAGAGGGGGTATGGAAGAGGAAGACGAAATCCGGGAAGAGGGGGGGAGGGTATGGACATAAAAAAACATTTAAGCAATCAAAAATAATTAATATTTTGATAAAATAACATTGTTGGGGGAGGAGGTAGGAAAACAGAAAAGAGTTTTTTTTAGAGGGGGGGAGGAGGGATTAAATTAATTAGATATGATTTGGAGAGAGAGGAGAGTGAGGAGGAGAGAGAGAGAGTGGCTGGGGGAAGAGGAAGAAAAAGATCCAGGGAAGAGAGCAGGGGAAGGGAAAGAGAGAAAAGATCTGGGGAGAAAATGAAGAGCAAGGAAGAGGGAGGGAGAGAAAATGGGAAGAGAGAGAGAGCAGTTTGAAATATAGGAAGACATAAGGCAGACTATGGATGGGATGAAGATAGAGAAAAAGGTCAGAAGGTCAGTGAGGGTCATCAAAGGTCAAGGCAAACAGGCTGGCATTATTATGGCAGGAACTTTATTTGCTTTACATCAACTCGATTTGAGTCATTTAAAGCGGAAACTATACATTTTTGCAAAAGATTGCATAAGATTCAGTTGAAAGCAAGTTACTATTTTACCCTTGAAGGGAGTAGGGGTTAATACCTTTCGCAATAGTATTAGTGCATAGTTAGACACAGTAGATATGACAGAATTTTGATGTGGCATAGCTGATTCAATAGTCCATAATGGCGTCCATTAATCGCAGCCCTCTCTCAAGATATGGAGGCATAATTGATGGAAATAAAGAAAAACTGGAGGAATAATAGATGGAGGTATAATAGATGGAATCGCTCATTTTTTTTTTAAATCAAATCGATTGATTGCCTGCTCTAGTTGGGGACCTATTGCGGTGCATCGAAAGCTTAACATGCTTTCCTGCAGTGACTTAATCCACAATATGTTATAGTCTTCATTGCACTGTAGAGAATCTATTGTTAATTCTATAAAATTATTTTAATATATACTGGCTTGAATTCAAGTTTAAAATACAAAACTCAAGTATCATGCTTCAATTGTGCTCTAAACAGAAACATTCAGTTCGAACGCGATCCTGTCGTATAAAAGAACCTACTGTTGATTTTATGAAATTATTTTTACATAATCGCTTGAATCAAATTTAAACATACAAACTTCAAATATCATGGTTCACTTGTGCTTTAAAAAGGAAGCATTCATTTCGAACGTGCCCCTGTCATATAAAAGAATGCACAGTCGATTTTATAAGGTGGGCCTTTCTGCTTGTGTGGTGATAAAACTTCTCACGTGCACTTGTGATGTTAGGTTGTATAAAAGTGTTAACTTTGGTCAAATTCGGACTGTACTTTCTTTAATCGGATTTTTTTTGAATTATCGATTTTCATTACTCATCAGTCGTATTTCAATATAATACCTATGTAAGAACATCCACAGACAGATCAATAAAATAATCGGCCTAGCTGTTTCTGAGTTTATAGGGAACAAACTCTCTCTGACACACTCACACACACTTGCATAAACACACACACACACACTCACTCGCATAAACAGACACATACACTCACGCACATACTTGTATAAGCACACACACTCACACATACACTACTCGCATAAACACACACATACACTCACAAAAACACACACATGCACACACTCGCATAAACACACACACACTCGCATAAACAAACACATGCACTCACGCACATACTCGCATAAACACACACACACTCACCCACACACTCGCATAGACACACACGTACACTCACAAACACACACTCACATATACACACACACATACACTCACACACACTCGCATAAACACACACTCACACACACACACATTCGCATAAACAAACACACAAACAAACAAACACACAAACAAACATACTAACACAGCTCCTTTTATACAATAGTAGAGAAATAGATATTTAGCATTTATTGATGGAACATGAAATGAACTTGGCCTTCGGGCCAGGATCAAAGTGTAGTATCCTTCATGACGCAGTTTTTTTTTATTTTTGTTACTGACCAGAGTGTCCCCCTTTTTTGGGGAGCTGGTTTCCCTCCACACTAAAAACCGACCTTATGTCTAACTCTGCCCTCGAGGGGAGGCAATGAAAAAAAAAAAAAACGAGATTGAGGAAAGTTTTTAAATTTCATTTTTGGCTAGGAGTAAACTCACCATCGTAAAATTGTTGTCTTTTCTGTAAATTGGGGATCATCTAAGTCCATTAAAGCCATAGAATGACTGCGGTATTTTGGCGAGAGTGTCTAGTGTTGGATGAGTCTAAAAAGTAGAGGCAAAGTTGCATGTTCACCGACCTCCAATTTTTTACCCCCGCCTCCCGATTCGGATTTCATGTCTAAGCAGAAAGGAAAAATTTCGACCTGTTATATTTTATTGCGTAAATCATTGTAAAGTTTTTGTTTATGTTAAATAAATTGGTCAGGAGCAAAGTGTAGTAACTGTTCTATTACTGCACTTTATTTTTCTGTCCTTGGTCAGTGAAAGAGAAATTTGTCTAGATGGAGGCAATTTAAATTTTTGCTCTAAGCCAGTGTTGCATTTTGGGCAATTGTTTTTATTTCGCCCTCTATGTTAAAAACTGACCTCGTAACTTAACTCTGCTCTCGTGGGGAGGCAAGTAAATAAGAAGAGTGTCTTCTCAACGGGGTCTGCAAATGCATTTGAGAGCGATAAGAGACGCATAAATACTTCAACTAGTATCTCATTTCACCTTGAGAAAGAGAGAGAGAGAGACACACACACAGAAAAGGAGTAGGAGAAGTAAAACAAAAAAAAGGAACCACAAATAAGGAATCATACCAGCGACCCCCTTTTACATAGTGCTATAAAATGATGGATTTGCACTCCTCCGCTCTGAATATTGTCGACCCTCGAGTTTGGACAATGGGTGTGTTTTGCCCTGAAGCTTGCGAACCTTACGCCCCTCCTGCAAAAAGGCACGTGATTCTAACATAAATGGCGGCCTACAAGTCAGGGAGGAGGTAGACGATGAGGAGGCAGTGGCAGCAGTGGATGTTGGGACATGGTGGGAAGTAGGGGGAGAAGAGGAGGCGGACGTGGATGTCACAGATGTTGAAGTTGTCGTCGACACAGAGTGCAGACAGGGAGCTGGTCCGGTCGACCCCCCAGTCTTACACTGCGTGTTTTGCGACCACCACTGGATATTTTGAACGTTTGAGGCCTGCGTATTTACAGAACCTGTCTGGGTCACGCACTTTGTGCTAGCAGTTGCAAAATTGCCACCGGGAGTAGCTGTAGAAGAGGAAGTGGCAGTAGTGATGGATGCGGTAGTCACGGCAACAGAAGCCAATGCCGTCGTGGTGGTGGTGGTAGGAGTAATGGAAGAGGTGGTTGAGAAAGGCGTGGCTGTTGAAAGATGGGTGAGTTTGTGAGATGTCGACGTCAAAGTCGTCGACGTAAGCGGCTTCGATACGCCAACGCTGGAAGAACTTTCTGCTGCCGATGAAGAAGGGCAGTCCGTAGCACCAAATGTGTTTGGAAGTACTTGAGAAGCGGAACAGTGAAGACCAGATTTCTGTTCCGATGGGGCAATTTTCTTCGGAGAGGTATGAAACGGTGTACCTAACATACTCTGACCCACAACCTCAGACATCTTAGTTTGAAGCCCCCCGCCGTCACCTGAAGAGATGGCTGGTGTTGGGCTATCGCCGCGTTGTGTTGTGGCAGTACCGGTTTCTAATTCTTTGACCAGATTTGGGTCAAATTTACCGACAAGGTGGCGAACGGTTTTCCCGTCTCCAAGCGGTAAGTCAACCCCTTCCGGTGGAACAGCCAACATCGATTCATCCATACTTTTAGCTTTTAGAATTCGGACTCTTTCAGGGTCAACATGCGTCACGGTACTTTTGTCGCTTGGGTGAACGTTCTTTGATCCGGAGTCCTTACTGCCGGCAACTGCATGGCACTCGGATTGTCTCTCGATGAAATGGCAAGACAATGGCGAATCACGGGCATTGGACATGGCAGCCCCTTCAAACAGGTGCGACTTGGATGCAGAGAGATCTTTGATGATGTTGGGCGGTGGTTCCTTAGACCTCTGTTCGATGTGCTTCGTCATCTTTGTCACACATCCGGACAAGATGGATGGCTCTTCTGAGGACGACAGCACATTTGCATTGACAGCAGACGCTTGTTCTTTACTAGGTAGGGTAACCGGGGTTGTCTTTGAATGGCACGGATCATGATCCTGGTCCAGATCTGTCTGTGATTTATCGTCAGATCCCTGAAACTCCTGTTTTCTTAAAGCTTTCGGCGTAAGCTGCGCAGTTGTGGTGGTGTTAACGGCGTCGACACCTGCTGGCGTGCTAGCTGTATTTTTCGGACTGACACAGGTTGATGTGGTTTTGCTAGCAGTTGTGCTGGGAATGTTGGCAGTGGATGCGGCAGTGGTAGTTGTTGGAGGTGTAGATGAGGGTGGCATAACTTTCGAGGAAGTTGCCTGAACCCCCAAGGCAGTAGTCAGGGTGGTTTGGTTCGGGCTTTCTGACAGGCCAGCCAGATCTTCCGTTTCTTTGTCGAAGGACTCTTTTGCCAAGCATTCATAATCTGTAAAAGATGAAAGAAAATTAATTCAATAAAAATGCTGTTCTCAAATATAACAGTCACTGGGCCAGGATTTTATTTTGGAAATGATATGAAAGTAGGTATCACAAACCAGCCTAGAGTTTAGCATGCAAAAATGGGTAAATAAGTGAAAGTTCTTTTAATTTCAACTTGTAATAACTCATTTTTTTTTTAGGGTATTTTATAAAATTTGGACGTAAACAAAATTTAACCTTTTCTCTTCATGTAACGTAGTCGTCACACACGTTTTCAGGAGAAAGCATATCCCTTTATAAAAATTGTTATAAAATATTTACTTTATAATGTTAGATATAGAGACGTGCCAATGTACATTTGAAATCCGAGTTGTGCACCCACGCACATTCCAGATGGAATTGATCTACATTTTTGTGTTTCATAAAAATGACTGGAATTGTAATCCATCTATATATATCTATAAAAGTGAACGTGTCTGTGTGCGTGTCTGTGTACATTCCCCTTCATTACCGTTCAGTTTGTTCAGGTATGCTGAAAACGAATATCGCAAGGAAAATTAGCAGAGACAAATAGTTTTGGAGCAAGTTTTATTAATGCGTGTAATGCATGTATTGCAAAATGTAAACCAATGGCGACCATGTTTGAACAGGCGGCATATGAAAGGGGCAAAACCTCAGTTTTTTCAGGTATGCTGAAAACGAATATCGCAAGGAAAATTAGCAGAGACAAATAGTTTTCGAGCTAGTTTTATTAATGCGTGTATTGCGAAATGTAAACTAATGGCGACCATGTTTGAACAGGCGGCATATGAAAGGGGCAAAACCTCAGTTTGTTCAGGTATGCTGAAAACGAATATCGCAAGGAAAATTAGCGCAGACAGACGAATAGTTTTCGAAATATTAATGCGTGTATTTTGAAATGTAAATCACTGGCGACCATGTTTGAGCAGGCGGCATATGAAAGGGGCCAACCCTCAGTTTGTTCAGGTAAGCTGAAAACGAATATCGCAAGGAAAATTAGCAGGGACAAATAGTTTTGGAGCTAGTTTTATTAATGCGTGTATTTTGAAATGTAAACCACTGGCGACCATGTTGAACGGGCGGCGTATGAAAGGGGCCAACCCTCAGTTTGTTTAGGTATGCTGAAAACGAATATCGCAAGGAAAATTAGCACAGACAAATAGTTTTCGAGACAGTTTTATTAATGCATGTATTTTGAAATGAAAAGGGGAAACTAGCAAATCAAAGTATTGACATATTTTTTATTTTACAAAGGAATCACTACTTATGAAGGCCCAGAGACCACTCGAGGGTTTAAAGAGTGTACAGTAGTCAATGGGACAATATCACAGTAATCGTTAGAAGTGTAAATTTGGTAAATTGGATTACTTAAGAGGAACGGCTCATCAAGAACTTGTTTGCATTGGAATTGAAGACGACGAAAGAAAAATATAAAGTTGAAAGAACTAGCGAAAAATATCATTTTAACGATGCCTTTCAAATCGTAAACTGAGTGTTTACATTTTTTTACATTTTTCGAAGACAATAAAAAGTTTTTAAAAAAAAAGCAAACCTTTAGAATCCTAAAAAGATCTCCCGGGAGCATTTTTGCAACATGAAAAATATACAAACCAAAATAAAGAGAGGAGGCCACCCTACTCAAAAATATGGTTTATTACATCGCCTAAAAAAAAATAAGAATCGAGGGCTCCAATAATACGATAATTTGGTGGGGAAGTAAATTGTTTTCTTTTTTCTAACTTGGTTTTAAAAAGTTTTTATTGCTAACATTTATTTTCATAAACTCTAACCATTCCTCACAACCCTAATCCGGCCGGTCGGGGAATAAGTTTTTATTTTTTTAAATTTTGTTGAAACCGACAACACACATACGCACGCACGTACACACATACACACACGCACGCACGCACGCACGCACACATAAGCATAACGCTTGTCAGCAAGCTAAAGAAGAGAGAAAGTGGGGGAAGGAGATCGTGTTCTCTGCACTGCACGTGCCGGGGTCAAACAGAAGTTAAATGAAATCGATTACAAATGGCTCCACAAAGTTGTGTCTGAACTTTTTATTCTATGAAACTTAAGATTAATAAAACGAAATAATCGTGACCCGTGGAAATTCCACGGCGAATATTTCGCATTCAATAGAACAAAACGAAAAAGTAGTGAACAAATAAATATATAAGAAAATGAATGTTAGCAAAGGCAAGATAAGTTACTCTTCTACCTACATAGATCAAGTTTTTATTGTTTTAACTCATTTTAAAACGTTCATTTAACGCAAACAAAAGTAGCGCACAGTTTTAAGTTAGAACAATAAATAAGTGTCTGACATTTTACAGACATCTTGTGAGACTCGATAATCGCTCCAAACTCGAAAATTAAGCAAAATACTGGTAGCAACACATCCAATAAATGTCAGCAAACGTTCGAACATGTTTTCTTTTTCACATTAGCGAAACTCTTATCAGAGCAAAAGCGAAAATGAAAAGCAAACACAAATGAAGAAGTCGGTTTTTATCGTTGAGCATAAAAAAAAGAGTATCTAATCTAATAAACCCCGTGCTATAGGTCAATCTCCAAAGTCTGTCCCATCGCCTCAGTGTTGTATCCCTGTTTACAAGTACTTTAATCGGATGTGCTCTGATGAACCCATAGCACTTATACCAGTGCCCGGAAAACTTGTCCCGGGAAAACTCGTCTCCGGAAAAACCGTACCCGGAAAACTCGTACCGTTCAGTTTGTTCAGGTATGCTGAAAACGAATATCGCAAGGAAAATTAGCAGAGACAAATAGTTTTGGAGCTAGTTTTATTAGTTCGTGTATGTTAAAATGTAAATCCCTGGCGACCATGTTTGAATAGGCGGCATATGAAAGGGGCCAACCCTCAGTTTGATGAGGTATGCTGAAAACGAATATCGCAAGGAAAATTAGCAGAGAGAAATAGTTTTTGTGCTAGTTTTATTAATGCGTGTATTTTGAAATGTAAATCACTGGCGACCATGTTTAAACAGGCGGCATATGAAAGGGGCCAACCCTCAGTTTGTTCAGGTATGCTGAAAACGAATATCGCGAGGAAAGTTAGCACAGACAAATAGTTTTCAAGACAGTTTTATTAATGCGTGCATTTTGAAATGAAAAGGAAAACTAGCACATCAAAGTATTGAAATATTTTTTTGTTTTACAAAGGAATCACTACTTATCAAGGCCCAGAGACCACTCGAGGGTTTAAAGAGTGTGCAGTAGTCAATGGGACAATATCATAGTAATCGTTAGAAGTATAAATTTTTTAAATTGGATTACTTAAGAGGAACGGCTTATCAAGAACTTGTTTACATTGGACTTGAAGAGGACGAAATAAAAATATAAAATTTAAAGAACTCGCTAAAAATATTTTAACGATGCCTTTCAACTCGTAAACTGCTTGTTTACATTTGTGTACATTTTTCGAAGATAATAAAAAGTGTAAAAAAAAGTAAACGTTTAGAATCCTAAAAAAATCTCCCGGAAGAATTTTTGCAACATAAAAAATATACAAACCAAAATAAAGAGAGGAGGCAACCCTACTCAAAAATATGGTTTATTACATCGCTTAAAAAAAAGAAGAATCGGGGCCTCCAATAATACGATAATTTGGTGAGGAAGTAAATTGTGTTCTTTTTTCTAACTTGGTTTTAAAAAGTTTTTATTGCTAACATTTATTTTCATAAACTCTAACCACACCTCACAACCCTAATCCGGCCGGTCGGGAAAAAGTTTTTATTTTTTTAAAATTTGTTGAAACCGACGAAATGAATTTTAATGTAAACTTCGTTTGACGTTGGCACGTCGCACGCACGCACGCACAGACACATACACACACATACACACGCACACATAAGCATTCGCTTGTCACCAAGCTAAAGAAGAGAGAAAGTGGGGGAAGGAGAGAAAGGGTCGTGTTCTCTGCACTGCACGTGCCGGGGTCAAACGTAAGTTTTAAAAAATGGCTCGACAAAGTTGTGTCTGAACTTTTTATTCTATGAAACTTAAGATTAATAAAACGAAATAATCGTGACCCGTGGAAATTCCACGGCGAATATTTCGCATTCAATAAGAACAAAACGAAAAAGTAGTGAACAAATAAATATATAAGAAAATGTTGTTTTAACTTATTTTAACACGTTTATTTAACACAAACAAAAGTAGCGCACAGTTTTAAGTTAGAACAATAAAGAAGTGTCTGATATTTTACAGTCATCTTGTGAGACTCGACAATCGCTCCAAACTCGAAAATTAAGCAAAATACTGGTAGCAACACATCCAATAAATGTCAGCAAACGTTCGAACATGTTTTCTTTTTCACATTAGCGAAACTCTTATTAGAGCAAAAGTTAAAATGAGAAGCAAACACAAATGAAGAAGTCGGTTTTTATCGTTGAGCACAAAAACAAAAACAAAAAGAGTATCTAATCTAATAGGCCCCGTGCTATAGGTCAATCTCCAAAGTCTGTCCCATCGCCTCAGTGTGTTGTATCCCTGTTTACAAGTACTTTAATGAGATGTGCTCTGATGAATCCATAGCACTTATACCAGTGCCCGGAAAACTTGTCCCGGGAAAACTCGTCTCCGGAAAAACCGTACCCGGAAAACTCGTACTGTTCAGTTTGTTCAGGTATGCTGAAAACGAATATCGCAAGGTAAATTAGCAGAGAAAAATAGTTTTGGAGCTAGTTTTATTAATGCGTGTATTGTGAAATGTAAACCACTGGCGACCATGTTGAACGGGCGGCGTATGAAAGGGGCCAACCCTCAGTTTGTTTAGGTATGCTGAAAACGAATATCGCAAGGAAAATTAGCACAGACAAATAGTTTTCGAGACAGTTTTATTAATGCATGTATTTTGAAATGAAAAGGGAAAACTAGCAAATCAAAGTATTGACATATTTTTTATTTTACAAAGGAATCACTACTTATCAAGGCCCAGAGACCACTCGAGGGTTTAAAGAGTGTACAGTAGTCAATGGGACAATATCACAGTAATCGTTAGAAGTGTAAATTTGGTAAATTGGATTACTTAAGAGGAACAGCTCATCAAGAACTTGTTTGCATTGGAATTGAAGACGACGAAATAAAAATATAAAGTTGAAAGAACTAGCGAAAAATATCATTTTAACGATGCCTTTCAAATCGTAAACTGAGTGTTTACATTTTTTTACATTTTTCGAAGACAATAAAAAGTTTAAAAAAAAAAAGCAAACCTTTAGAATCCTAAAAAGATCTCCCGGGAGCATTTTTGCAACATGAAAAATATACAAACCAAAATAAAGAGAGGAGGCCACCCTACTCAAAAATATGGTTTATTACATCGCCTAAAAAAAAAAGAAGAATCGGGGCCTCCAATAATACGATAATTTGGTGGGGAAGTAAATTGTTTTCTTTTTTCTAACTTGGTTTTAAAAAGTTTTTATTGCTAACATTTATTTTCATAAACTCTAACCATTCCTCACAACCCTAATCCGGCCGGTCGGGGAATAAGTTTTTATTTTTTTAAATTTTGTTGAAACCGACAACACACATACGCACGCACGAACACACATACACACACGCACGCACGCACGCACGCACGCACACATAAGCATAACGCTTGTCAGCAAGCTAAAGAAGAGAGAAAGTGGGGGAAGGAGATCGTGTTCTCTGCACTGCACGTGCCGGGGTCAAACAGAAGTTAAATCAAATCGATTACAAATGGCTCCACAAAGTTGTGTCTGAACTTTTTATTCTATGAAACTTAAGAGTAATAAAACGAAATAATCGTGACCCGTGGAAATTCCACGGCGAATATTTCGCATTCAATAGAACAAAACGAAAAAGTAGTGAACAAATAAATATATAAGAAAATGAATGTTACCAAAGGCAAGATAAGTTACTCTTCTACCTACATAGATCAAGTTTTTATTGTTTTAACTCATTTTAAAACGTTCATTTAACGCAAACAAAAGTAGCGCACAGTTTTAAGTTAGAACAATAAATAAGTGTCTGACATTTTACAGACATCTTGTGAGACTCGATAATCGCTCCAAACTCGAAAATTAAGCAAAATACTGGTAGCAACACATCCAATAAATGTCAGCAAACGTTCGAACATGTTTTCTTTTTCACATTAGCGAAACTTTATCAGAGCAAAAGCGAAAATGAAAAGCAAACACAAATGAAGAAGTCGCTTTTTATCGTTGAGCATAAAAAAAAGAGTATCTAATCTAATAAACCCCGTGCTATAGGTCAATCTCCAAAGTCTGTCCCATCGCTTCAGTGTTGTATCCCTGTTTACAAGTACTTTAATCGGATGTGCTCTGATGAACCCATAGCACTTATACCAGTGCCCGGAAAACTTGTCCCGGGAAAACTCGTCTCCGGAAAAACCGTACCCGGAAAACTCGTACCGTTCAGTTTGTTCAGGTATGCTGAAAACGAATATCGCAAGGAAAATTAGCAGAGACAAATAGTTTTGGAGCTAGTTTTATTAGTTCGTGTATTTTAAAATGTAAATCCCTGGCGACCATGTTTGAACAGGCGGCATATGAAAGGGGCCAACCCTCAGTTTGTTCAGGTATGCTGAAAACGAATATCGCAAGGAAAATTAGCAGAGAGAAATAGTTTTTGTGCTAGTTTTATTAATGCGTGTATTTTGAAATGTAAATCACTGGCGACCATGTTTAAACAGGCGGCATATGAAAGGGGCCAACCCTCAGTTTGTTCAGGTATGTGAAAACGAATATCGCGAGGAAAGTTAGCACAGACAAATAGTTTTCAAGACAGTTTTATTAATGCGTGCATTTTGAAATGAAAAGGAAAACTAGCACATCAAAGTATTGAAATATTTTTTGTTTTACAAAGGAATCACTACTTATCAAGGCCCAGAGACCACTCGAGGGTTTAAAGAGTGTGCAGTAGTCAATGGGACAATATCATAGTAATCGTTAGAAGTATAAATTTTTTAAATTGGATTACTTAAGAGGAACGGCTTATCAAGAACTTGTTTACATTGGACTTGAAGACGACGAAATAAAAATATAAAATTTAAAGAACTCGCTAAAAATATTTTAACGATGCCTTTCAACTCGTAAACTGCTTGTTTACATTTGTGTACATTTTTCGAAGATAATAAAAAGTGTAAAAAAAAGTAAACGTTTAGAATCCTAAAAAAATCTCCCGGAAGAATTTTTGCAACATAAAAAATATACAAACCAAAATAAAGAGAGGAGGCAACCCTACTCAAAAATATGGTTTATTACATCGCTTAAAAAAAAGAAGAATCGGGGCCTCCAATAATACGATAATTTGGTGGGGAAGTAAATTGTGTTCTTTTTTCTAACTTGGTTTTAAAAAGTTTTTATTGCTAACATTTATTTTCATAAACTCTAACCACACCTCACAACCCTAATCCGGCCGGTCGGGAAAAAGTTTTTATTTTTTTAAAATTTGTTGAAACCGACGAAATGAATTTTAATGTAAACTTCGTTTGACGTTGGCACGTCGCACGCACGCACGCACAGACACATACACACACATACACACGCACACATAAGCATTCGCTTGTCACCAAGCTAAAGAAGAGAGAAAGTGGGGGAAGGAGAGAAAGGGTCGTGTTCTCTGCACTGCACGTGCCGGGGTCAAACGTAAGTTTAAAAAAATGGCTCGACAAGGTTGTGTCTGAACTTTTTATTCTATGAAACTTAAGATTAATAAAACGAAATAATCGTGACCCGTGGAAATTCCACGGCGAATATTTCGCATTCAATAAGAACAAAACGAAAAAGTAGTGAACAAATAAATATATAAGAAAATGTTGTTTTAACTTATTTTAACACGTTTATTTAACACAAACAAAAGTAGCGCACAGTTTTAAGTTAGAACAATAAAGAAGTGTCTGATATTTTACAGTCATCTTGTGAGACTCGACAATCGCTCCAAACTCGAAAATTAAGCAAAATACTGGTAGCAACACATCCAATAAATGTCAGCAAACGTTCGAACATGTTTTCTTTTTCACATTAGCGAAACTCTTATTAGAGCAAAAGTTAAAATGAGAAGCAAACACAAATGAAGAAGTCGGTTTTTATCGTTGAGCACAAAAACAAAAACAAAAAGAGTATCTAATCTAATAGGCCCCGTGCTATAGGTCAATCTCCAAAGTCTGTCCCATCGCCTCAGTGTGTTGTATCCCTGTTTACAAGTACTTTAATGAGATGTGCTCTGATGAATCCATAGCACTTATACCAGTGCCCGGAAAACTTGTCCCGGGAAAACTCGTCTCCGGAAAAACCGTACCCGGAAAACTCGTACTGTTCAGTTTGTTCAGGTATGCTGAAAACGAATATCGCAAGGTAAATTAGCAGAGAAAAATAGTTTTGGAGCTAGTTTTATTAATGCGTGTATTGTGAAATGTAAACCACTGGCGACCATGTTGAACGGGCGGCGTATGAAAGGGGCCAACCCTCAGTTTGTTTAGGTATGCTGAAAACGAATATCGCAAGGAAAATTAGCACAGACAAATAGTTTTCGAGACAGTTTTATTAATGCATGTATTTTGAAATGAAAAGGGAAAACTAGCAAATCAAAGTATTGACATATTTTTTATTTTACAAAGGAATCACTACTTATCAAGGCCCAGAGACCACTCGAGGGTTTAAAGAGTGTACAGTAGTCAATGGGACAATATCACAGTAATCGTTAGAAGTGTAAATTTGGTAAATTGGATTACTTAAGAGGAACAGCTCATCAAGAACTTGTTTGCATTGGAATTGAAGACGACGAAATAAAAATATAAAGTTGAAAGAACTAGCGAAAAATATCATTTTAACGATGCCTTTCAAATCGTAAACTGAGTGTTTACATTTTTTTACATTTTTCGAAGACAATAAAAAGTTTAAAAAAAAAAAGCAAACCTTTAGAATCCTAAAAAGATCTCCCGGGAGCATTTTTGCAACATGAAAAATATACAAACCAAAATAAAGAGAGGAGGCCACCCTACTCAAAAATATGGTTTATTACATCGCCTAAAAAAAAAAGAAGAATCGGGGCCTCCAATAATACGATAATTTGGTGGGGAAGTAAATTGTTTTCTTTTTTCTAACTTGGTTTTAAAAAGTTTTTATTGCTAACATTTATTTTCATAAACTCTAACCATTCCTCACAACCCTAATCCGGCCGGTCGGGGAATAAGTTTTTATTTTTTTAAATTTTGTTGAAACCGACAACACACATACGCACGCACGAACACACATACACACACGCACGCACGCACGCACGCACGCACACATAAGCATAACGCTTGTCAGCAAGCTAAAGAAGAGAGAAAGTGGGGGAAGGAGATCGTGTTCTCTGCACTGCACGTGCCGGGGTCAAACAGAAGTTAAATCAAATCGATTACAAATGGCTCCACAAAGTTGTGTCTGAACTTTTTATTCTATGAAACTTAAGAGTAATAAAACGAAATAATCGTGACCCGTGGAAATTCCACGGCGAATATTTCGCATTCAATAGAACAAAACGAAAAAGTAGTGAACAAATAAATATATAAGAAAATGAATGTTACCAAAGGCAAGATAAGTTACTCTTCTACCTACATAGATCAAGTTTTTATTGTTTTAACTCATTTTAAAACGTTCATTTAACGCAAACAAAAGTAGCGCACAGTTTTAAGTTAGAACAATAAATAAGTGTCTGACATTTTACAGACATCTTGTGAGACTCGATAATCGCTCCAAACTCGAAAATTAAGCAAAATACTGGTAGCAACACATCCAATAAATGTCAGCAAACGTTCGAACATGTTTTCTTTTTCACATTAGCGAAACTTTATCAGAGCAAAAGCGAAAATGAAAAGCAAACACAAATGAAGAAGTCGCTTTTTATCGTTGAGCATAAAAAAAAGAGTATCTAATCTAATAAACCCCGTGCTATAGGTCAATCTCCAAAGTCTGTCCCATCGCTTCAGTGTTGTATCCCTGTTTACAAGTACTTTAATCGGATGTGCTCTGATGAACCCATAGCACTTATACCAGTGCCCGGAAAACTTGTCCCGGGAAAACTCGTCTCCGGAAAAACCGTACCCGGAAAACTCGTACCGTTCAGTTTGTTCAGGTATGCTGAAAACGAATATCGCAAGGAAAATTAGCAGAGACAAATAGTTTTGGAGCTAGTTTTATTAGTTCGTGTATTTTAAAATGTAAATCCCTGGCGACCATGTTTGAACAGGCGGCATATGAAAGGGGCCAACCCTCAGTTTGTTCAGGTATGCTGAAAACGAATATCGCAAGGAAAATTAGCAGAGAGAAATAGTTTTTGTGCTAGTTTTATTAATGCGTGTATTTTGAAATGTAAATCACTGGCGACCATGTTTAAACAGGCGGCATATGAAAGGGGCCAACCCTCAGTTTGTTCAGGTATGTGAAAACGAATATCGCGAGGAAAGTTAGCACAGACAAATAGTTTTCAAGACAGTTTTATTAATGCGTGCATTTTGAAATGAAAAGGAAAACTAGCACATCAAAGTATTGAAATATTTTTTGTTTTACAAAGGAATCACTACTTATCAAGGCCCAGAGACCACTCGAGGGTTTAAAGAGTGTGCAGTAGTCAATGGGACAATATCATAGTAATCGTTAGAAGTATAAATTTTTTAAATTGGATTACTTAAGAGGAACGGCTTATCAAGAACTTGTTTACATTGGACTTGAAGACGACGAAATAAAAATATAAAATTTAAAGAACTCGCTAAAAATATTTTAACGATGCCTTTCAACTCGTAAACTGCTTGTTTACATTTGTGTACATTTTTCGAAGATAATAAAAAGTGTAAAAAAAAGTAAACGTTTAGAATCCTAAAAAAATCTCCCGGAAGAATTTTTGCAACATAAAAAATATACAAACCAAAATAAAGAGAGGAGGCAACCCTACTCAAAAATATGGTTTATTACATCGCTTAAAAAAAAGAAGAATCGGGGCCTCCAATAATACGATAATTTGGTGGGGAAGTAAATTGTGTTCTTTTTTCTAACTTGGTTTTAAAAAGTTTTTATTGCTAACATTTATTTTCATAAACTCTAACCACACCTCACAACCCTAATCCGGCCGGTCGGGAAAAAGTTTTTATTTTTTTAAAATTTGTTGAAACCGACGAAATGAATTTTAATGTAAACTTCGTTTGACGTTGGCACGTCGCACGCACGCACGCACAGACACATACACACACATACACACGCACACATAAGCATTCGCTTGTCACCAAGCTAAAGAAGAGAGAAAGTGGGGGAAGGAGAGAAAGGGTCGTGTTCTCTGCACTGCACGTGCCGGGGTCAAACGTAAGTTTAAAAAAATGGCTCGACAAGGTTGTGTCTGAACTTTTTATTCTATGAAACTTAAGATTAATAAAACGAAATAATCGTGACCCGTGGAAATTCCACGGCGAATATTTCGCATTCAATAAGAACAAAACGAAAAAGTAGTGAACAAATAAATATATAAGAAAATGTTGTTTTAACTTATTTTAAAACGTTTATTTAACACAAACAAAAGTAGCGCACAGTTTTAAGTTAGAATAATAAAGAAGTGTCTGATATTTTACAGTCATCTTGTGAGACTCGACAATCGCTCCAAACTCGAAAATTAAGCAAAATACTGGTAGCAACACATCCAATAAATGTCAGCAAACGTTCGAACATGTTTTCTTTTTCACATTAGCGAAACTCTTATTAGAGCAAAAGTTAAAATGAGAAGCAAACACAAATGAAGAAGTCGGTTTTTATCGTTGAGCACAAAAACAAAAACAAAAAGAGTATCTAATCTAATAGGCCTCGTGCTATAGGCCAATCTCTAAAGTCTGTCCCATCGCCTCAGTGTTGCATCCCTGTTTACAAGTACTTTAATGAGATGTGCTCTGATGAATCCATAGCACTTATACCAGTGCCCGGAAAACTTGTCCCGGGAAAACTCGTCTCCGGAATAACCGTACCCGGAAAACTCGTACTGTTCAGTTTGTTCAGGTATGCTGAAAACGAATATCGCAAGGAAAATTAGCAGAGACAGATAGTTTTGGAGCTAGTTTTATTAATGCGTGTATTGTGAAATGTAAATCACTGGCGACCATGTTTGAACAGGCGGCATATGGAAGGGTCCAACCCTCAGTGTGTTCAGGTATGCTGAAAACGAATATCGCAAGGAAAATTAACAGAGACAAATAGTTTTGGAGCTAGTTTTATTAATGCGTGTATTTTGAAATGTAAATCACTGGCGACCATGTTTAAACAGGCGGCATATGAAAGGGGCCAACCCTCAGTTTGTTCAGGTATGCTGAAAACGAATATCGCAAGGAAAGTTAGCACAGACAAATAGTTTTCAAGACAGTTTTATTAATGCGTGCATTTTTAAATGAAAAGGAAAACTAGCACATCAAAGTATTGAAATATTTTTGTTTTACAAAGGAATCACTACTTATCAAGGCCCAGAGACCACTCGAGGGTTTAAAGAGTGTGCAGTAGTCAATGGGACAATATCATAGTAATCGTTAGAAGTATAAATTTTGTAAATTGGATTACTTAAGAGGAACGGCTTATCAAGAACTTGTTTACATTGGACTTGAAGACGACGAAATAAAAATATAAAATTTAAAGAACTCGCTAAAAAATATTTTAACGATGCCTTTCAACTCGTAAACTGCTTGTTTACATTTGTGTACATTTTTCGAAGATAATAAAAAGTGTAAAAAAAAGTAAACGTTTAGAATCCTAAAAAGATCTCCCGGAAGCATTTTTGCAACATGAAAAATATACACACCAAAATAAAGAGTGGAGGAAACCTACTCAAAAATATGGTTTATTACATCGCTTAAAAAAAAGAAGAATCGGGGCCTCCAATAATACGATAATTTGGTGGGGAAGCAAATTGTGTTCCTTTTTCTAACTTGGTTTTAAAAAGTTTTTATTGCTAACATTTATTTTCATAAACTCTAACCACACCTCACAACCCTAATCCGGCCGGTCGGGAAAAAGTTTTTATTTTTTTTAAATTTTGTTGAAACCGACGAAATGAATTTTAATTTAAACTTCGTTTGACGTTGGCACGTCGCACGCACGCACGCGCACACACACACACACACACACGCACGCACGCACACATAAGCATTCGCTTGTCACCAAGCTAAAGAAGAGAGAAAGTGGGGGAAGGAGAGAAAGGGTCGTGTTCTCTGCACTGCACGTGCCGGGGTCAAACGTAAGTTTTAAAAAATGGCTCGACAAAGTTGTGTCTGAACTTTTTATTCTATGAAACTTAAGATTAATAAAACGAAATAATCGTGACCCGTGGAAATTCCACGGCGAATATTTCGCATTCAATAAGAACAAAACGAAAAAGTAGTGAACAAATAAATATATGAGAAAATGTTGTTTTAACTTATTTTAAAACGTTTATTTAACACAAACAAAAGTAGCGCACAGTTTTAAGTTAGAACAATAAAGAAGTGTCTGATATTTTACAGTCATCTTGTGAGACTCGACAATGGCTCCAAACTCGAAAATTAAGCAAAATACTGGTAGCAACACATCCAATAAATGTCAGCAAACGTTCGAACATGTTTTCTTTTTCACATTAGCGAAACTCTTATTAGAGCAAAAGTTAAAATGAGAAGCAAACACAAATGAAGAAGTCGGTTTTTATCGTTGAGCACAAAAACAAAAACAAAAAGAGTATCTAATCTAATAGGCCTCGTGCTATAGGCCAATCTCTAAAGTCTGTCCCATCGCCTCAGTGTTGCATCCCTGTTTACAAGTACTTTAATGAGATGTGCTCTGATGAATCCATAGCACTTATACCAGTGCCCGGAAAACTTGTCCCGGGAAAACTCGTCTCCGGAATAACCGTACCCGGAAAACTCGTACTGTTCAGTTTGTTCAGGTATGCTGAAAACGAATATCGCAAGGAAAATTAGCAGAGACAGATAGTTTTGGAGCTAGTTTTATTAATGCGTGTATTGTGAAATGTAAATCACTGGCGACCATGTTTGAACAGGCGGCATATGGAAGGGTCCAACCCTCAGTGTGTTCAGGTATGCTGAAAACGAATATCGCAAGGAAAATTAACAGAGACAAATAGTTTTGGAGCTAGTTTTATTAATGCGTGTATTTTGAAATGTAAATCACTGGCGACCATGTTTAAACAGGCGGCATATGAAAGGGGCCAACCCTCAGTTTGTTCAGGTATGCTGAAAACGAATATCGCAAGGAAAGTTAGCACAGACAAATAGTTTTCAAGACAGTTTTATTAATGCGTGCATTTTTAAATGAAAAGGAAAACTAGCACATCAAAGTATTGAAATATTTTTGTTTTACAAAGGAATCACTACTTATCAAGGCCCAGAGACCACTCGAGGGTTTAAAGAGTGTGCAGTAGTCAATGGGACAATATCATAGTAATCGTTAGAAGTATAAATTTTGTAAATTGGATTACTTAAGAGGAACGGCTTATCAAGAACTTGTTTACATTGGACTTGAAGACGACGAAATAAAAATATAAAATTTAAAGAACTCGCTAAAAAATATTTTAACGATGCCTTTCAACTCGTAAACTGCTTGTTTACATTTGTGTACATTTTTCGAAGATAATAAAAAGTGTAAAAAAAAGTAAACGTTTAGAATCCTAAAAAGATCTCCCGGAAGCATTTTTGCAACATGAAAAATATACACACCAAAATAAAGAGTGGAGGAAACCTACTCAAAAATATGGTTTATTACATCGCTTAAAAAAAAGAAGAATCGGGGCCTCCAATAATACGATAATTTGGTGGGGAAGCAAATTGTGTTCCTTTTTCTAACTTGGTTTTAAAAAGTTTTTATTGCTAACATTTATTTTCATAAACTCTAACCACACCTCACAACCCTAATCCGGCCGGTCGGGAAAAAGTTTTTATTTTTTTTAAATTTTGTTGAAACCGACGAAATGAATTTTAATTTAAACTTCGTTTGACGTTGGCACGTCGCACGCACGCACGCACACACACACACACACACACACACACGCACGCACGCACGCACACATAAGCATTCGCTTGTCACCAAGTTAAAGAAGAGAGAAAGTGGGGGAAGGAGAGAAAGGGTCGTGTTCTCTGCACTGCACGTGCCGGGGTCAAACGTAAGTTTTAAAAAATGGCTCGACAAAGTTGTGTCTGAACTTTTTATTCTATGAAACTTAAGATTAATAAAACGAAATAATCGTGACCCGTGGAAATTCCACGGCGAATATTTCGCATTCAATAAGAACAAAACGAAAAAGTAGTGAACAAATAAATATATGAGAAAATGTTGTTTTAACTTATTTTAAAACGTTTATTTAACACAAACAAAAGTAGCGCACAGTTTTAAGTTAGAACAATAAAGAAGTGTCTGATATTTTACAGTCATCTTGTGAGACTCGACAATCGCTCCAAACTCGAAAATTAAGCAAAATACTGGTAGCAACACATCCAATAAACGTCAGCAAACGTTCGAACATGTTTTCTTTTTCACATTAGCGAAACTCTTATTAGAGCAAAAGTTAAAATGAGAAGCAAACACAAATGAAGAAGTCGGTTTTTATCGTTGAGCACAAAAACAAAAACAAAAAGAGTATCTAATCTAATAGGCCCCGTGCTATAGGTCAATCTCCAAAGTCTGTCCCATCGCCTCAGTGTTGCATCCCTGTTTACAAGTACTTTAATGAGATGTGCTCTGATGAATCCATAGCACTTATACCAGTGCCCGGAAAACTTGTCCCGGGAAAACTCGTCTCGAAGTCGAGTGTCGGCGTTCTTGTCTCGAAGTAAGTTTTTTTTAACACAGTTGAGTTGGAAATGGATTTCAGCACGTGCATCATGGCTGGACGATAAGAATAACAATACAAATAACAATAATTATTATCTTCAAGTCTCTTCTTAAAGGGGCATTCGGCTACGAAGTTACAACTAGCTAATCGACACGCGACACTGTCAATGAGTTATGCGAAACAGACGGACTCTTCCGTTGTATCAAAGTTATTAAGTGTGGTTAGACTGAAACTCATTAAAGCCAGTAATCTAAGTTTCAACTAGCTAATAGACATTCGGCACTTTCAATGAGTTATGCGATCACCGCCACTTGTCCAAAAACGGACTGTTCCGCTGTATCACAGTTATTAAGGGTTGTTAGAGTGTAACTCATCAGAGCCAGTAACCTAACTTACAACTAGCTAGTCAACATTCGACACTGTCATTGAGTTATGCGATACACTGCTAATTGTCCAGAGACGGACTGTTCTACTGTATCACAGTTGTAAAGGATGGTTAAACTAAAACTCATAAGAGCCAGTAATCTAATTTACAACTACCTTATCGACAGTAGACACTTTCACTGAGTTTACGTGTGTGTGTGTGTGTGTGTGTGTGTGTGTGTGTCTTTTTGTGTGTGTGTGGTTCGTTAACATTCGGCCTGTCTATTTTAAAATCGTTCGGGTATGCTGAAAACGAATATCGCAAGGCACAGACAAATAGTTTTCGAGATACTAATGCGTATATTTCGAGATACTAATGCGTATATTTTGAAATGTAAATCACTGGCGACCATGTTTGAACAGGCGGCATATGAAAGGGGCAAACCCTCAGTTTGTTCAGGTATGTTGAAAACGAATATCGCAAGGAAAATTAGCATAGTCTGACTATAGATTCACCATCAAAGTATTGAAATGTTTTTATTTTATTTTACAAAGGAATCACTGACTATCAAGGCCCAGAGACCACTCGAGGGGTTAAAGAGTGTACAGTGGTCAATGGACAATATCATAGTAATCGTTAGAAGTGTAAATTTGGTAAATTGGATTACTTAAGATGAACGGCTCATCAAGAACTTGTTTACATTGGACTTGAAGACGACGAAATAAAAACTATACAGTTGAAAGAACTCGCGAAAAATATCATTTTAACGATGCCTTTCAAATCGTAAACTGCTTGTTTACATTTGTGTACATTTTTCGAAGATAATAAAAAGTGTAAAAAAAGGCAAACCTTTAGAATCCTAAAAAGATCTCCCGGAAGCATTTTTGCTACATGAAAAATATACAAACCAAAGTAAAGACAGGAGGCACCCTACTCTAAAATATGGTTTATTACATCGCCTAAAAAAAAAAGTAGAATCTTAATTTAGACGCTCCAATATATGATAATTTGGTGGGGGAAGCAAATTGTTTTCTTTTTTCTAACTTGGTTTTAAAAAGTTTTTATTGCTAACATTTATTTTCATGAACTCTAACCACACCTCACAACCCTAATCCGGTCGGTCGGGGAAAAAAGTTTTTATTTTTTTAAATTTTGGTGAATACGACAACACACATACGCACGCATGTACACACATACACACACACACACACACACGCACACATAAGCATATCGCTTGTCACCAAGCTAAAGAAGAGAGAGAGAGAGAGAGTGGGGGAAGGAGAGAAAGGATCGTACGTGCCGGGGTCAAACAGAAGTTAAATGAAATCGATTATAAATCGCTCGACAAAGTTGTGTCTGAACTTTTTATTCTATGAAACTTAAGATTAATAAAACGAAATAATCGTGACCCGTGGAAATTCCACGGCGAATATTTCGCATTCAAGAGAACAAAACGAAAAAGTAGTGAACAAATAAATATATAAGAAAATGAATGTTACCAAAGGCAAGATAAGTTACTCTTCTACGTACCTAGATCACATTTTTGTTGTTTTAACTTATTTTAAAACGTTTATTTAACACAAACAAAAGTAGCGCACGGTTTTAAGTTAGAACAATAAAGAAGTGTCTGACATTTTACAGACATCTTGTGAGACTCGATAATCGCTCAAAACTCGAAAATTAAGCAAAATACTGGTAGGAACACATCCAATAAATGTCAGCAAACGTTCGAACAAGTTTTCTTTTTCACATTAGCGAAACACTTATCAGAGAAAAAGCGAAAATGAGAAGCAAACACAAATGAAGAAGTCGGTTTTTATCGTTGAGCACAAAAACAACAACAAAAAAAGAGTATCTAATCTAATAGTGCGTGCTATAGGTCAATCTCCAACGTCTGTCCCTTCGCCTCGGTGTTGCATCCCTGTTTACAAGTACTTTAATGGGATATGCTCTCATGAACCCATAG